>NW_028274811.1:85610651-85913681 GCF_037043125.1 Eumetopias jubatus | reverse complement strand
AATCTCGGGCCAAGGGCTGGAGGGTAGGCCCATTCAGGGAATGACTTCTGGTCTGTGCTCTCTGGCCCCACCACGACACAGCTGAGCTGTCAAGGAAAAAGATTCTTCCCCCATAGTCTGGAGTCGAGCAAGAGACAAAAGGTCTGGTAATGCAGGTAACAGGAACTCCGGGGGACAGAAGGCCTGCGTTCCAGTCCTGAAGCTTGCTTTGATCAGTTTGCTTGGTTAAACTTTTTTGGTTTTTGTTTTTTAATTATAATTAGGCTAAACCCACTCAAATTAGCTTAGGCCGAATCAGGTGTCTGGTGTAAGTCTTGCATAGAAACCAAGGGAAACGAGTAAAATTGAACCACAGAAGAAACTGGATCTTGAACCTAGAAGGAGACCAAGGTTCAAGACAGTTTCTCTCTCTCTCACTCCTTTCCCCTCCCTCCATTTCTCTTCAGCCCACCATCTCTCTCCCTCCCTCCCTCTCTTCATGTTCTCTCATCTAGCTGTGATGTGTGGCTGTCATTTCTGTCTGCTCTTGCATGCCCACATGAGTTGGCCCTCCAAGCACAAATGTCCTCAGGTCAAAACACTGCTAAACTAACAAGCATTGTTGAATTCCATTTCCATATTTCCTGGTGACAGACGCTGACCGGACAGATGGGTTCAGGGGTCTGATCCTGGTCCCATCAGCTGTGGCCCGGAAGAGGGGTAGGGGTGGGATTCAGGCTCCCATGGCACAAGAGAGCTGTCAGCAGCAGCCTCTGCGGATGGGGACAGGGGTGGTAAGAGAGCAGGCACGGGGAGGGGCCTCTTAGGCTGGGCAGACTGGCCCGATGCCTGCGTTCTACTACACGGCCTGCTTGGATGCAGTTCTTTGAGGAGCTTAAACGTTTAGTCCCCAAACTCCTCCCTTGGGAGTTCTGAGTTCAGTTCAGTGAAGACAAACAACCTTGGGGTAGGATAACGTCTCCTCACTCTGCCCTCAGGAAGAGCAGACGGTGTCCACACCAATGCAGAAAACCTTTGGTCACAAGATAGGGAACTCTAAGGACAAGTCAGAGCATATTGGTCATCCGCTCTTGCACTGCTACCTTCTCTCCCCAGTGCCTAAGCAAGGAGATAGCTGGAGTCTGAGGGAGGTGCTTTAATTAACCTGTTGAGGCCCAGAGGGAATCACTGATAGCATTATCATGGCACTAAATGGATCAGAAGTTCCAAATGTCTTTCTAAGGTGATTGGATCCCCAAAGGCCTAGAAAGAGTCAGTGTGCCGCCCTAAGAAGCCAGCTTACTACTCTAGCAGAGAGTAGATGGGGCGCTGGGGAGGGAAAGGCTCCCAGGCAGCCGGCAGAGGACTCCTCTAAGGTTATTCACACAAGCTGCGAAGACACCTCTCTGGCTTGTGTGGAGACAGGTGCCCCAAGTTACACACTGAGGCCCTTTTAGGGATTTCTTACTCTAGTACATTCATGTTGGTTTACTTCCCATCTTAGCCCATAAATCATCTCTTTTTCACTCTCCTGTCTTCCTGCAAATGGTTGAGAAATTATATGACCCAAAGACACCATCCCTGGACTGAGGTTTCCTTCAGTGTCAGTCACTTTTGAATCAAGTACATTTAGCTGCGGTCTTGCTATTTTTCTAAATTACTGTCCTCAGCAAATGCTTCAATAAAACAGTCTTTTTATTATTCTGATGGAATTCAGCAAACAGTGTCTATGGGACTTTTGTTTTTTGTGAAGTGCTCTGTTGCCAGGATACCCAGGGTGAAGATGTCAAAAGAAGACACATTGAAAGGACAAGCTATCGTGAATATCCCAGAATCAGCCCCTTGCATACTAATCATCCTGAGTTACCCTATGTTGTTTCTCTTTGCTATAGGAAAGATACCAGAGTCCACAGTTTCTAAATAATAAACTATCCGGAGAACAGAAAACATGTATTATTAAGGAGGGCATTGCATCCTTAACTCTCTTCTTTTCCCTCTTTTCCTTTCTTTTAAAATGTGGCACTAGGAACATTAGAGACAAATTCTGGTGTTCTGTTAGTGCAAGTAGGGAGATGAAAGAGAAATAGATTTCTTCACTAACAACTTCAGGAAGAACCTAAAATACAATGAGAAGGAAAAAGGAAAGGATGAGAGAAATTAAAGCGACTTCTAACAATAGCAGAAGGACTCTGTGGTCACCTAATTATTTTAAAAGCATATATTGAGCATTTTGTTCACAAGCATTTTATTAAGCACCTTCTAGGTACATAGTATGATACTATGGCCTTAAACTTAAACTAGATGCATTTGGGATGATATGGATATAAGGTCTTGTATCCAAACAAATAGAAAATAGAAAAGGCAATTCTACAAGATCAGAATAAAGAGGCTTGAGATTGCATTGGTAGTAACTCCCAAGGCTATAGGAGACAACAGATCTATGATAAGCAAACGGTATTATGTGGGGGGGGAGGGGCAATTTAACTTTGGTCTGTCTCAGTAGTAGTTCCTGATCACATGAATATATTGCACCATTAAAATGTGGGTTAGCAACACTAGATGATACATGAGGGATTTTGTTAATGTAGATACAATACTTCAAAAAAAAAAAAACTTCAAAAAAGTGTTTCAAGAAAGATTCCAGATGAGACCAACAAGCTTGGTGGTCTTGTGGAGGAGGGTGACCAGAGGCAAATTCTAGAAGCTACAATATCAGAATAATTATTGAAGAAACTGAAGACGTTTAAGCCAGGAGGAAAGAAGTTTACAATGTTAGTAAAAATGCTATTGAAGTTGTAGAAAGTGGCAAAATCAACTCTAAACACATCCATCTTGACCAAAAGTTGCCTGAGCTCGAACTAGCACACTTCTCTCATTGCGCAAAAGAGTAGAAACTTGAATGCTAGATTTCCCAAAGAAAGTCAGTTGGCAGTCTCCCCATTGGCCATGCACCACTGAGTCATAACACAGGGCCTGGGCCCGACGGGACCCTTGCTCTCAGACATGGCATCATGATCCAAGTCTGAGGCCTGACCGTGGCTCTGAGGGACTCTTCTCTCTTGGCCAGAGAAGGAGAAAGACAATTCAGAGCGCTATTCTCTTCTGCAGGAGAGAGGTTTCTCTCTTGCCACTAAGTTCTTGAAAGAGCCACAGAGAGTTGGAGGTTGTCATTTTGGATTTGAGCTTTCACCTCAGGGAGACATAAAGCAAACAGATCCTGAACCCCCACTTAGGGAAATCCATTCCCAGATTTCTGCCCATTTTTTACAATGCTCATCCACAGAAGCTAACAGAATACAAAAATCATTCTTTTTTTAAAACTAAAACATCTTTTCCACAATTTGTGCCGAAACATGCTGCAAATACCAGAAGTGTAGCCCACCCGTGACTTCTTAAGCTGTTTCTAAAGGAAGACATGTGTGCCCTTCCTCCCTTCCTGCTGCCAGCTTGGCTTTTAAAATGATTTGAATACAGATGAGCAAGAAAAGGTACCATCAGGACTCCCAGAAAAACATCAGACCATGAGAAACCATAAGAGTGATAGAATCAACCTCTATTATTCTAGTTATTCAATACTGCATATCATCAGTATTGAGTATAGAAGAAATCAGAATTTTTATATTGAAATCTAGATTAACCTATATGCTGGCTTGACTAGTATATGTTACAGAGTGCTGTAAGGATTAATTACAATGATTATACTTCATGCCCACTACATATCATTAAAATGATTTTGAAAAGAACGTTAAATTGGTTGTGAACTGAGCAGTATTTTAAAATAGCTTCTCAGCTTTTCAGTATACATAAAGAAATTTAAAAGGTTCATACCTGGGTCCAAATTGGGATGACTTTTAGAGGGAAAAGAACATTATTCATAATAATGCTGGGACAACAGGTGTAAATTTGGACTAGCCAAGGAAAACCGGGAATAGTTTTCCTAACTAAGGTGGGAAAGGCATAAAACATAGTTAAGGGCCTCCTGCAGGCCACCTTACACACAATCATTTGCGTAAGGACGGTGTCACAATACATAAATAAATAAATAAATAAAACGTTGTCGGTGGAATGGAATTCACCTCACGGAGCCATTTTTGTGTCCCAAGCAACCATCCCTCAGAGAACATGGGCAGCGACAATTCAACCAGTACAGCCACTCACAATGAGCATGCTTGAGAGGAAGCCACACCGTTGGGATATCATTACAAACAGAAAGTCTGAAATTGACTTTTCATGATTTCCAAATGGAAGAATGGGCTTCCACCAATCATGCAGATCCTTGCTTTGTAAAGCTATTTTTTGGTTAAGATTTAAGTGCTAACAAATGTATCTTTCTGTACAAATGGCATGTATCAATGCAACATTTTTATTCGGTCCCTGCTCTCCATCACCCCTAGCTAAAAGCACTGTGGGGAGACTGAAAAACACCTGAAACCCACTGCGGGTTGTAGTGACTGGGGCTGAGGTGAGGGCCAAGCCGATGGACGGTTGGATTTCAAAGGAAAATGTGCATCTCTTTCCTTGTACCAGGAGCTAACCATCAGAACATCAGGAAGACCTGGAATTACCTAGGACTTTACATCAAGGGAGAACAATATCCACAAACAGAAGCAGTTCAGTTCAGCTTTGAAGTGAATGGACATCTCAAGGAAACCCTTCCATGCCCATTCCTCAGAGGGACATGGGAGCCACCAGCCCCCACTGCGGGGTGGGGGGCCTCTGTGCCAGGCAAGCTTTGCTTTCCAGCCAAAGAGCCAAATGAGGTTTCAGGTTGAAACAGTCTCGATGGCTCTGCTTTGGAGGCAAATAAACTACTTGCTGTCAGGTAGAAAAAGTTGCAGGCATGACAGGGGACTGCCATAGAGATAAAGAAGAGGAAGATGAGACATTCAAAATGCCTAAGGAAAGCGGAGGGTTTCAGGGAAGCATATTTGTTACGAGAGTTTAAAATGACCAGAAGAGACCAAGAGAAAACTCTCACAAAATCGAACCAATATTCCATGTCAAAGCTGGGATCTCTAGTTAGATCTCCTGGGGCTTAGGAAATCAACTGGGTGGTATTTAAGTTTCCATGTATTACAGCCCCTGAAGAGTAGCTGTGTAGAGTCCGCACCTTCAGAATAGCTGGCCCAGAATAGTTCCCCGAGCACAGATTGGTTCATTCGTGTTTTCGCTCATCACACGCCTGTTAGCTGCACAGAGGAGGCAACATCACACAGTGCACTGTCAAGGGCCTGGTGTCTGGACTCAGAATATATGATTTCAAGTCATGGTTCCAGCACTTCTCAAGTGTGTGACCTTGCAGGGGCGACTTGATGGCTCTAGGTTTCAATTTCTCCTCAAAATGTGGGGAGGGGGCAATAACGGGGCTGAACTCACAGGAGTGTTGGAGAATCAAGCGAGTCAATGTCTATGAAATGATAAAGCAGTGCCTGGCAAGTGGTACGTACTCTGTAAGCGCTGACTATCATTACGGATAACGGAAACCCGTTGATTGCTTTTCCACAACCAGACCGATTGTTCGTGCTTCTTGTTGTTTCGCTCCGTCCTGTTCTGGAAAGAGTGTGACACAGCTCACAAAAACAAATAAAATACAGTAGGATGGCATAATTTTCAAGTGGGGACAAAAGAAGTCAAAGCAAGGGTGGAGCTGAAATTAAGCTAGGATCTTTATTGCTTGTATTTTTCTTTTTTTCATTGTGACTCGACCTCTCCAAGGAAAGACAACAGCAAGACAGAGACACGGGGAGGGGAATCCTCACGTAAGATATGCCCTATATTTGATGTTACAGTCTACTCTTACATAACTTTCAGGTTGATGGCTCATTATTGCTTCCTCTGAAGACAACATTTTTCCTGGTTTTGTTCTCTTTCCTTTGCCTCACTGATCCTTAACGTTCATGCCAGAAATGTAGAGCAGAGAGGAGGAATAAGCTACTAAAGAGGGGGAGGCAGGGAGGGGGTAGGAGCCAAGAACAAAGGCAGACACAGAGCCAAGGGAAGGAAAGGGGTCAGGAAGTCTAAGGGGCTCAAAACACTCCCCACCCAGACCTCAGAAGATGTGCCCTATCTCTGCCAGAGTCCTCTGGGGGCTTGCAGGATCTACAGGGAACTCCCAGCCTGACCTCTGCTTCCAATTAGTGCTGCCCATTAACATTTTCATGAGGTGATGCATTTGTCTTCTGAATATGGTAATGATGTCAGTGTTCTTCCTAGTCTTGGAAGAATTTATTCACCAAAAGTGTCTGCTCCAGGAAGCAATTAGGAGAGCACTGTCTTAAAGAATTTTACTGTGGCCTGAACATCAGGATTAACTTCAGTGTAGGTCATGCTTATGTGTCATATAAACAAAGAAGTTATTGATATTCTAGAACTAGATGACTACAATAACAACTTATGTTTAGATTCATGAAACTAGAGGGGACCTTTTAGAGACCAGTGAATCCTGCTTCCTTATTTTGCAGCTGCGATGGAGTGATCTTCCCCAGACCACCCTACCTTGTTCTTATTAGAGTAGGAGCAGATTCACAAAAGTAATTTTTTTTTTGTCAGAAGAGATTAATGGAGCACAAGTCATGATTTCCTTCTTTTTTCAGTTTTATCTGTGCGTGAGCATCTCTCACTGCTCTAAGCTGGGTGTGTCAGGATGTTCACTACAGTTGCTCTGTAGTGGGCCATTTGGGACCTTTCCAGCAGCCATCTGTCACTGTGGCCATTGTTATTTCTCATAAGAATCAACCATGATTTGAGAAGAGTTTCCACTCGTCAGGGGAAACCATATCACCAAGATAATTACATTGCAAAGCATAGTTTTGTTTGAAATGTAGTCCGTAAACTCTGACTGGAGGGCCAGAAGGTAATTCCATACTTACATACATGAGCTTTATGCCACCTAGTTTTCTCACTGCTCAGGAAACATGGTGGCAAAAGGAGTGGCCTCTGGAAATAGACTGCCTCGGCCATTAGCTACGTGATCTTAGGCCAACCTCTCCAAGCCTGTTTTCTCCTGTGTGAAATGGAGACTCTGACAGTAGTACCTATGGCATATGGTTATTGTGAGGTGTGAATGAGATAAGCCAAGCACTCTCATACATGTAGGCATTAAATGAAGCAAAGAGGTTAAGTCAAGCCTGGGGAGTAGACAGACACTCATTTAGCATAAGAAGGTAAGCAAAGGAAATGCCATGCTATGAGGAGATTCACCTTTGTCATGCAAGACATCCAATTGCGTTTTTTAGTTATTCCACTGAGGACAGATATCTGAGGGTCTTCTCCCTCCCTTCCTTTATCCTCATGATATGGTGCTTTTACCGGTATCCTTTTCCCCATTCCTACTCCATTCAAAAAAAAAACAAAACAAAAAAAAAAACAAAAAACTGGATGGATCGAACAAAAAATGACTGATCTCCCATGTTTTGAGGCTGGACACAGGAAATGCAGAAACATTAGGAATGGTGAGCAAAGGGGTTAAAAGCACTGCCAAACTGTAGGGTTTGTCCAAGGGAGGAGGGAAGGACATCCAAGGATATGACATGCCCAAGAATCTAGAATGCAACTGTGGGCACAGGGAATAGCCAAAGGAATACATTTTTGCTTCACTGGCCAAATGGGGGGGGGGGTGAAGAAGGAATACATATTGTTTTTCTCCATCCTCACCTCCAAATTCTAGCAGGATGGATTTCTCCATTTAGAAGTGGGAAAGTAGAGAGAAATAGGTACAACATTTGGCAACCATCAGTAATAACTGACTCAGAAAAGAATTATCATAGGATGATAAAATAGGTAAATGTTTGGTGGGAAACAGGATATTTATACAGTTTCCAAATACTAATTAGAAAGAAAAAGTGGTAATTTTACAGTGGATGCCCCATAACCATACAATCCAAGCTAGCATCACCAATAATGAGACAAACTGACATCATGGGCCTCCTGGTATGATGCACTAGGCTGGACACAATATTACTTACATAGTATTCCTGCCAAAAAGCCAGAGAAACAAATTAAGGAGCATTTTACAAAACAACTATCTAGGTACTCTTTCAAAATGTCAAGACCATGAGAGACAACTACAGGCTGAGGAACTATTCCAGATGAAAAGGGACCAATGAGTAGAATGAGTGATCTTAGATTTGATCACGGATAAAGAAAACATGATATAAGAGATGTGATTGAGGGGCATGTGGGTAGCTCAGTCAATTAAGCATCTGACAGGTGATTTCAGCTCAAGTCATGATTTCATGGGTCCTGAGATCAAGCCCCGTGTCCAGCTCCACACTGAGCGGGGAGTCTGCATGAGGCTTCTCTTCCTCTCCCTCTCTCCCTGCTCGAACTCTCTCTCTCTGTCTCTCTCAAATAAAATTTTTTTTAAAAGAGATGTGATTGAGATGAGGTCTAAATATTAACTCTATATTAGGGAATATTATATCAGTGTTAAGTTTCCTTAATCTGATCATTATATGATGAGTAAGTAAAAGAACATTTTTGTTTCTCAGAGATACACACAGAAGTATTCAGGGGTCAACATCATGGCATCTCAAACCCTTTAGCAAGTTTCATAAGAAGAAGGAAGAAGAGGAGAAAGAGGGAAGGGGGAGAAGGAGTAGAAGCATGGTGGGAAGTTCTGCAGAAACAGAGAAACAAAGCGATGATTGCAAAATGTTAACACTTGTGAATCTAGGCAAAAGGTATATAAAGTTCATGACATTATATTTTCCTATTAAGTTGGAAAAATTTTCAAATAAAACATTTGTGTAAAACATTACATAAATAGAGAAGAAGAGAGCAAGAGATATGTACAAGACAACAAGGTGATTGCAAGATGGATTTGTTATTGAAGGCACCATCCCCTTCCATGAAAGGTCACTGGCTCGGATCGCATTTCACTTGGGGGTGCTTGGCTAAGCTCCCCTTTTGGTGCAATCTCCAAGCGTATGACTGTAAATCACTGTGCTTTCACTAAACATAGGCTGCTGATTTTGTGTGGCCTTAATATTTTTGAATTTATTCATTTTTTTTTTTTTTTTTAGTAGCACTCTTATGCTGCCTACCAATCAGGAAAAATCTGTTGGAAAAAAGTTTAGGAAGGCAGCAAGACATCTTCAAAAAGCATATATACATGGCTTAAATATTTCTGTTCTCTTGAAACTTTATGTGTACTTTCTTTGAGTGGGTGCTTGCCAATTGGAGTTGCACATTGTCTTTCCTGCATCAAGCACACTCACACAACCCATACATCACCAATTATTTCCAGATTCAGTTTCTTTAAAGTTGAAAGTGTCTTTCTCCTAGATGTTTACTTCTTTTCAATCATTTACAGGTATCTCGCCCACTGATTTCATATAGACTTTTAAAGCACTTGGCTTTTCTTGAATTCCTCCAAAGCACTCAACTTATTTTTCATCAAGAAAACTCTCTTTCCTGAAAGGTATCATCAGTTTATGTAATATTTAATTAAATTCTATAAGTACAATCTAAGGACAGCTAGATGGAAGAAGTTCAGAAGCAAACACAATTGGCTCTTGTAAGCACATGGGCACATAGCTAACTGAAGGAGCAGAAGCACAAAAGCATGATGCTGAGCGGCCAACTGACTATGTGTATTCAGGGTGTCCCAAGCTGCAGTCACCATGTATTAGAAGAGAAGAAATGGAAGACCATCGGTTAATTCCATAAGGAGTTGGGCGTCAGTGAAGTGCTTCCTCCTTAGGAGATCTTCAATATTTACGTATTTTCAACAAACAAAAGATTTGTTATTCTGCAAGGGGAAAAACATCTCTTCTGGTGATGAATATTAATTCTCTCTGAAGTTTACCACCTACACCAGAGAAACTAAAATAAGGACTGGTGGTTTGGTTAATGTGGAGCAACTGAGTGCCTACTCCGTGGCAGGAGCTATTCTGGGGCGGGGTGGGGGGGTGGGCGCGGGGCACAGGTTTCCTTTCCTTTCCGCAGCTGCCATCTTAGTGGCTCTAGTGCTGGGGCAGCTGGGTCCCCCTTCTTTACCCCTCTAGAGTCTGCCAAAAATGTCTGCTTGACTCTCTAAGTAAGGAACTAATTCAAGGCTCTCCTTTTTCTCTTCCGGGAGATGAGAAGGATGAAAACGTGGGAGTTTTTTACCCTGTGTCGAGTCAAATGATGTTATCATTTGCCACATGTACAACATGTTGTTTATGGTACAGTCAATTGATCATGACGCCTGAAACCAAGTGATAGATGGGCCGTGGCTGTAGCAGCAGCACAGAAACAAGGAAGAATCGCCATAATTAACATATGGAGGCGCACTGATGCAATTTTGTGTCTTCCTTTATTTAAACAATTTTCTAAATTTAAGATGATTCCTTTAATTAATCATAGAGTGAAGGCTTTTTAGTGTCCAGTATTTATCTCTGCCTTCAAATTACTTAAAAAAGACCGCTGCGGCTGTTAGTAGCAAGAAGCGGGGAGGCGACTGGGAGGATTAAAAACTGTGTCGAAGAACACAGCCATAGGTGTGACACCCTCCCTCCGCAAGCACACACCGGAGGACCTGGAGGCTCCGGGCACAAGATTATCCTCAAGAATGGCTCTTCCTTCCTCTCCGTGAATTAAATCCTACACTTTGCTAAACGCTCAAATCAAGTTTCCCTTCCTCTGAGCAATTTTCTGCCCCTACTCCTGTCTCATGGAGACATAAAGATGCATTTCATGAATACTCTTCAGCAATGACAGAGTTCAAAATCTTATTTTATCAATGAGTAAACCAAGACTGGGAGAGAATGTATAAATAGCACAGACACTGTCATGTGGTAGAACCAAAGCAAAACCCAAAGTCTCCTGTGTCCCAGCGAAGGGCTCATTCTAGGAGACCGTGTGCTCCTTTTAATCACGTGAGTCCTTATTCATTCGGACTCTGCATAACTGCCCTGAACTTGCTTGCCATCAGAATGCCTCTGCTTCAGGTATGTGGCACATGACCACCCAGTTGGCATGCAGGTTCCTTGAGGGCAAGGACGGTGCCTTTCATGTCCTCTGCACGCACCTAGTGAGGAGTCACTGATTTAAGGACGGTTGGGTTTAATGAGCTAAATCTCAGATCAGACTGCGTCAGAGGCTTCCTCCCAAGAACCCCCAGGTCCCCCACTAATCTCACACAGCACATGTCTTCTGACTGCATTTCCAGGCCCCCCCCTGTGCTTTTGATTAACTTCTGTATTTTTCAGCCCGTTGTATTGCCAAAGCATCCATTTTGTTTCCCCAGGTGGGATATAGAACTGTAGGTAACAGGCAGTTAATAAGCTTAACAGGTAGGGACAGAGGCTCATTAATGGTTGCTCTGTGATTTGTGGCCGGTCCCCCCAGCACCTAAATCTTGAAATAAATATATTCAGAGACTCCGCTATCCCAGAAGAGGACATGGATCATTTTTCTTTCATTAACAATGGAGCCGCTACAGCAACATTTTTATTTATATGCACATTTCCAAGACTAAAAGCTTGTCCCTTTAAACCTGCTTGCACTAAATTTTGATCAGCCCTTGATGGAAGAAGACTTATGGATTGGAGACAACCTGGTAACCATCTGTGCCCAATGCATATTAAAGGAAATGTAAATTCACAAAAGGCTCCCCAGCATATATCAGTTTATCCACCCAGGGAAGACAGAAGATGATTACATAATCTGGGACAAAAGCTCCAGATTCCAAAGGGCCATGTTAATGAAGAACTTAAAGCAGAGAGGTGTCTTCAAAAAAAAGAAATTTCTAGATAAAAGGTGGATCCAACTTTCCCCTCTCTCTCTGGTTATCTATCTGATGTGCTAGGCACTTTGGAGGTTTGCGTCCAACCATAAGACCACACGCACAACACACAAACACATATAAATACACATCTCTGAGCCCTAGTGAATGAGGATCCAGGCAGGCGTAATATTTTATGACCACCCTCTAGTACCACACCCCTTCCTTCTCCCTCCCTTGTCCCACTAGCCTATGACCATAGCCTCAGAGCTGCTCTGGCCTCAGGTTGCTAGGTATACAGTATGATCCAAACTGAGGCAATCATCACATCCCTCTCTCCCAACGCTTTTACCTGCACGGACTTAATCTAAACTAATCAGATTCCTTTCTGTGACTTTGGAATTGGCACTGAGAGGCCCGGCTCAACTGTTCAGCAGAACTGAGGGTTTTGCAAAATTGGGAGCTAAGAGGTGGCCCTCTTCCGCCACGTGCTGAAGAAATAGCAAACACTGGTGCAGTGAGAGAAAAAATAAAGCAGAAGCACAGTGGCAGGTGGAGAGCCAGAGCCTGGCAAGTCCCGGAGTGAAACAAAGAGAGAAAGAAATGGTGTTGCTTCCTGACCATTTTCCAGGTGCTAGTCCTGGCCTGCCCTGGGCCCCAGCCTAGCCACATGTTCTTCCCTTTGGTGTCAGGCAAGAGCCCCATTCTCTTAGCATCAGTCCACCATTCTGCCTGGTTTGTGTGCAATCACAAAGAGTCTTTGAGGAAGACCCCTGGCCAAGGGAAGGCAGGGCCTAGCCCAGACTTCAGGGCCATGCTGGGCTGGGAACCTGCCCACCGCCTGGCCTGACCAATGCCTGGCCCGTTTCAGAGCCAGATCCTCTTGCTGCCTCTGAAAGAATCTTTTCAACGCTCTGCCTTTGCCAGAAGCATGTGGAGCTAGAAGACAGGCACCAAGGCTGAAGGAGAGAGCCTCTGGCAGAAGTGGGAGCAAAACCAGAGATGGCTGTTGACAACTGCCTCATTCCCTAGCTGGTCTCAAACTGTAACTTACTGCGTATCCCCTGAAGTGTCCCTGAGTTCTGCCCTGGGGTCAGGGACAAGGAAGCAAGCCCAAGACCCTACCATGGGCAGGCGGTCCCACCTGGACACACCAGGCTTCAGTGCCAGGGGCTAGAACACAATCCCGCTGCCACAAAGCCAGAAGGAAAGACAGGTGGGAAACTTCCTTGCTCTCCACCACCTTGAAGGCCTATTTTTTCTTTCAAAGATATTTTATTCACTATTCTAATTTTATTAAAAGCTCAATACCCAACCTGGTCAAAGTTGTGTCTTTCCTTAGCTCTAACACATATTCTAGGATCTGATCACTGAACTGAAACTTCCCCAAGCAAAGCCAAAGCATGTCCACTCCCAGATTTCTCCGAGTCACCCCATCCCCCATCTGCCCCATCTCCCCCCTCCCCCTTCTTTGATAAGCGTCTCCACTCATTCTGCAGACTGCCTGAGCCAGAGGGAATGATTCAGTCCCACCCGGGACACCTTATCCTTGGAGTGCTAAATACAAGTTAAGACTCGTGACTCTTTTCAGCTCTAATCACAGACTAATTTCTCTGATACAGCGACTCTCCAGATTTCTATTCAGCTCAGACCCTTGGTATCAGGCCTTGGAGCTGTTCTGGGCCCTGGCTGCAGGGCAGATCCTGTGATCCCAGCTCAGGCAGTCACCATATCCCTCCCCCTCCAGACCTTTTTACCTGCTTTGTTTTGATTATCTTAAAATCCTGCCAAACCCATTAGGGCTAATGCTTAGCTGAAAGCAGCCACGACCTCCTGTCAGAGCTTGGCACTGCAGAGCCATCCGTGACTAGGAGGAAGCTCCTGATCTTCCCTGAAAGGGGCCAGCAGCCTTTGCTTCCAAAGGGAGGGAGATGGGGAGCAACCGTGGAAAAGGCACCTCCCACCCAAACCGCTGAAGCCAAAGGCTCCCCTCCCCCAACAGCTCAGGCCTCCGTGGGAAGGACAGAAGCAGCTGCAGAACCAACAGCAGCCTCCTGATTCAGAAAGTCCCACCGGCAGCTCTCCGAGTTTGTAATCAAAACAAAAGCGCGCCTGTGTTTTGGCAAGCTTCAGAGGGGTTAGGAGTGGAAGCAAAAGCAAGGTGGTTAAGAGAGCAGTGCTTTGAGCCTACAGCTGCACAGATACACCACAGCAATCTGGCACCATGGTGCTTGGTGACCTTGAGGGGTCACCTAACGGACCCTTGACAGGCGGGAGATTCACAGTTGATTTACCCGCAACGAGGGTGCCCTCAGGAACTCGGCGCCCAGTCAAAGACCCTCACAGCCTGTCCTTCCGTGGCTTAGTGTTATTCCACTTTTCTTTAATATTGAACAAAAGCTTCTGTAAGCCTCCCCTTCATTCTTGGCTCTGAGAATGTCCTTCCCTCCCCCTACTCAAATCTGGCACATTCTCTAAGACCAAGCTTTAGTGACTTTTTCTCAAAGCCTGTCTTGGCTACCTACTGGAGCCTTCAAGTCTCCTCCTACAGCCCTTTCAGATGGCTGCGCACAATTTTGCAGACATTTTATACTCCTTTCCATTGTTCTCCATTATTACGTCTGTGTTATCGCTGCATCCCTCCGCATCATAATCTCCTCGAGTCCAAATCATTTCAGCACACCCTTGGATTTCCATGATTGATTAGAAAGAAAAATAAATAAAACAGCAACAATACACAACCCAGGGAATGGTTTCACACTCCTTACCCGTTCGTACTCTGAGTCAAGAGAACACAGCACTCTGTCATTTCCAAAGGTCACAAAAATTTCACGTGATCTTGGTCAGCCGACGGAGGTCTGGCAAGCCTTGTCCATATGGGTGTCCCTGCTGTCTATTTCTGTGTGGTCGTCCCCTCAGTGAGGGAGTCAGTGATACAAACAGTGGTGCCTTCCACTCCGTAACTGCAGCATCTTCCTCTAGTCCCAACTGCGGAGTAGGTCTGGGTCTCCCGTTTTGGCAGCCAAAGGCCTTATCTGGCTCCTTCCAACTGCAAGAGAGGGTAACAGGACCATGAGCCTCCTGCAGCTGCAGGGATGGACCACAGGCAGCCGGTAATCACTGGAAATGATCACAAGGACTCTTCCTGTTTGCTTCACCTTGAGTGTCCTTGGAGGGCCAGGCCCTGTTGAGAGAGAGTTGGGGAAATTGGAAATGAGGCTTTGAAATGAAATTCTGAGTAGAGCTAGCTGAGTAGACCCTCACAGATAAAAAGCCCTAAACAACAGAAAGACAGCATGCCCCCACCTCACTCTCCAGGACCCACACAGTCATGCCTGGCTATGGCCTGTCAGCAGTCCCACCTGCCACCTGCCCTAGGAAGCAAGGCACAGGGACCCTCATGAGCCTTGGAGACACTGATCACTTGCAGGGGTTGAGGAGGAAAAGAAAGAAAATCCATTCAAAGTCCAATTCCAGCAGAGTTCAAATAAGAGGACTTAGATTTTTTTTTAAAAGTAAATTTAGAAGGACCTAGGACCTCAGTCATTGGCTAATTTCTCTGTACTCAATCCATATGGACAATATATGTTTAGGCTTAAGTGTTTCCAGATTGGGGTATGAAGTGAGGAAGTATTATATCTTTTATTTCACCCTGAGGAGGACAAACCAACTCCTAGGGGCAGCGTTGTTGGGGAAGAGGAACATAGCATTTAAAAAAAGAGAGAGAGAGAGACAGAAAGAAATAGAAATGAACACATCCAAAAATGCCTCCAAGACTTCAGTTATATCTTTGTGTGTATTTTGACAGAGCTCTTGGCTCTAAGAGGCCTAGCCAGGCCTCTTTGACTCGGGCCTTCTTTTTCCTAGAAATGCCCTGTTGTCTGCTCCCCGCTTTCCTCACGTACCACACTCCAAGACTTCTGCACACCATTCGGCTCCTCACCACTCACACACCAGCCTAGCAGCTCCACGGCTGTCAGGAGAATTGCCTGTTATCAGGCTTCTGTGAGATTAAATTTAGTCATTATCTTGGAAGAGAGTTATCTCATGTTGACAAAATCCCTCAGAGTTCACTGTAGAGAACTTTAATTTCCACATTCAAATGAGATTTGAATTTGATCAGGCATCAATTAAACACTGTGCATTACTCAGTGACCTAGCTTCTGAAGAAGAGGCACTGCCTGCTCTCTGCTCATTCAGCTCCAGTGTTTTGTTTCCTCCTAAAACCATCCCCGGAGGCTATAGGTCAGAATCGGAAATAATGGGCAATCCATGTGCAATACTACATGTGGGTTTGATTACTGCTTTTAAAAAGAACCTCAGCATTCTCAATTATAGGCTGACTTTCGTGGGTCAACTCAGTCCCCACGGGAACAACACCACGTGGCATTTAAGAGCAACCCGACAGGCCTGAGTCCAATTCTGACTCCATCACATCTAGCTGTGTCAAACCAGGCAAGACAACAAACCTCTCCAAGCTCAGGTTCCTCATCTGTCCCCTGGGAAATAACAATGACGTAACAAATACAAGCTTAGTACAAGGCCTGACAGAGAAGAAGCACTCGATAAACAACAGCTGCCACTTATCCGTATTCATCATTTTCTACATTTAATTATTTATTTAGTCAATCGTCAGATAGTTGTGGAGCGCCTACCAAGCCATTGTGGAAGATCATGGGGATAGAGAAATAAAAGTATGTGGTCTCTGCTCTCAAAGAGCTTATGGTTTGGGGGTGAGACATATTTCTTAGCAAGTTTATGAGATTGTGTGTACAAAGGGTTAGGAGAGTATTGGAGCAGGAGCATCCAAATTTGGCTGAATAAATCAAGAAAGGCTTTATGGAGGAGGTAGCTGTTGAGCTCAGATCTGAGAGATCAGATCTGAGAGATCAGTGTGTGTTGGGGACACAAAGGCAGGGAGGCCACTTCCCCCCAGGACATAGCTTGTGTTGAGTGTCGGAAGATTCGGAGAATACAACTCACCTAGGTCACTGCAAGCTGGCCCGTCACACCTGGTGAGGAGAGGTAAAGTAAAGGTGAAGGGGCAAGTAAGAGCTGCTTGACAAAAGCCCACTCGAGGCTCTCTTTAAGGGAGAAATTATTTTAGTGGTTTGTACATTGAAGATAAGGCCCTGCTCTAACTTATTTGTACCCAGAGCAAAGACCTGCTGTGATGGTTAATTTTATCTATCAACTTACCTGAGCCACAAGATGCCCAGGTACCTGGTTAAGTATCATCTCTGGATGTGTCTGTGAAGCTGTTTCCAGAACAGATGAGCATTTCAATTGGTAGACTGAGTAAAGCAGATTGCCCTCCCCACAGAGGGTGTTCATCAACCAACCCACTAAAGACCCAAGCAGAACAAAAAGCAGAAAGAAGTTGAATTGCTCTCTCTACCTGACTGCTGAGCTGAGACATCAGTCTTCTCAGACTGGGACTTAGACCATCAGGTGTCCCTGGTTCTCAGAACTTTGGACTCAGCCTGGAATTTACACCACTGGTTTTCCTGAATTCCCGCTTGCAGACAGCACATGGTGAAATTTTTAGCCTCCATAATCATGGGAAACCAATTCTTCTTTGGAAATCGTATATATATTTATTAAACATAAACATAAATATATATATTTGTTCTGTTTGTCTGGAGAACCATATCTGCACAGAGCAGATGCTCAATAAGTGTTAACTGAAAGACAAATTAATGAATGGAATATTCTAGGATTAGTCTTATTTTCAGGAATCAGATCAAATTTTGTTGGAGAAAGGATTAATAAGGAGGATATGGAAGTTCCTACATAAATCTGTTCCAAAGCCTTCCTATTTTCCACTGGAAAAACCCCAAGACCCGTTGGATCATCTCACACGTGTTCGATCACAGGACATACCCAAACACATCTTTCTAGCTCTGTGACTATCCCACAATCAGTTTATACTCAGGCGACATTGGCTCTTGCTGAACATCATCATTTTCACCTCCCAAAGCAGGGGGCACTTACTGTAGAGTTTGGCTATGAATCTCTATCTCTGGTGGAACCACTCAGCACTTTTCAAAACAAAGAATGTAAACATATGGTTCAGGAATTCAGAAGAGCTAGAGCCAGTCCTCAAGTCTGTAAGCACATCTGATGTGGGAGCAAAAGAAGGGTTGGCCTGGTGGGTGGGGAATGGAGGACATCTGTGAAGAAAGTAGGCTTCTGCCAGGTTCCTCTAGGGAAAGGGAATTACGATGGACGTAGGTACTTCCCCTAATCCTCTAGGCATTGCATTTTTTTTAGTAATCATTTTGCTTTCCACTCACCATGCACATCCTTATGGGTAGAAACATTATCTAAATGTATATTCAATACTTGGCTTATTGTTGACACTCAAATATTGAACAATGGTGAAAACTGTGCACATACAAGCAGCATTTAGATGGCTAATAAAGGGGAAATAAACATACCACACACCAGAAGAGGTTTCGTGAGGTGCCAGTCATGGGGACTCATCCATATACTCCCTGGCTGTTCAAGATCACACAGTAAATACAGTACACCAGAAGGCATGAACCACATGTTCTCCATATTCACTGTTTTTGGTAGGCACTAAAAGTAACTTCAGGATCTAGGTGAAGGGACAGGTTAACATGGCTGCATAACCTGTTAATTATGAGGGGGAGAAGAGCAAGAATGCCTTGCTCAGTGGAGTGTCCCGTGAAGGGTTTGTGAAGAGCTCTTTCCCAGGGAAAGAGCAATTTGGGTACTGTTCCCATTGATTCTCTTTTGCGTTTTTTTCTAAGCTCTTCCGTGAAGAGGATTCTGAACAGAAATTAACCTCCAAGGGAAAAGTAGCAGCATTGATAATAAATTTTTTGTAACTCCATTTGTAGCTCCATCCTTCCTCTGACCTTGCGCATGAGTTAGGAGAGAGTCCCAGACAGAAGAAATGCATTTTGAAAGCTGGAGAGTCCTTTGTTGCTCACTTGAAAGAGTTAAGTCTGGGTCTCTCAGGCCGAACAGATTTCCCTGCCCATGCTCCATTAAAACAACCGGGCTGCTTCTCTCTGTGAAATGACCATTTTTGTCACTTGGTGAGACTCCTTTTTCCTCAGAAAGGTCTCCCTGGCAATGTTAGCACGCACGTGAACTCTCATTCTCACGTGTTGGTCAAGACCACGCTTGTTAATTAGAGTCCATGGTGACTTGGATGCATGGTCAAAATCACTTTGCATTTGTCTCATTAACAACTTCACACTTGGAGTCAGGCTTCCTGTGAGTCTCAGCTGCCTGGGGAGGGTGGTGTGGGAAGAACCAGAAAGGGTCCACCACCCTTGGCCAAAGATATCTGCACTGCCTAGGAGCTATGGGACCAGAAATTTTGCCATTTTCAATCTGTTTTTGCAGAGTTAGCATAACCTTCCCAAGGATTTCTATATTTTGTATTCAGCAAATATATCTTAAGCATCTTTCATGCACAGGCCTTGTGGGAGACGTGGCAATACAGTAGCCTGCACAACAGAGTCTATACGAATGATGGGTATATATCCATAACCATAATCTAGGATAAAAAGTATAAAGGTCTTAAGAGAGCTTCAGATAAAATGCTATGGGAATTCAAAAGAGGAGGTTATTGATCACTTCTGACTCAGAGGATCTTTTGGCATTTGAGCTGAGCCCTATAGGGTGGGTACGATTTGCACCTAACTGGAAGCCATTCTAGAAGCACTGAAATTTACGAGCTTTTTTCCTATTTTTTAACAGTAAATATTTAAAAATAAATAAGTAATTTTGTTCCCCAGATTCATTTTCTCTGTGGCAAGAGAGGTCTGGGACCGGCAACCGTTTCATCAGGTACCTCACCAAGCATTTCAAATAAAAGGGCACCAAATCAGTGGGAAAACACAAGCTAGACCAGTGAACTTTCTGGATTCACATTTTTATTTGTACTAGGCGAAACTTGGATATAAGCGATAGAAACAGATGTTTCTCGTTAATGTCTTTGGGGGTTTATGACCAATGGAGATATGTTCAAACCTTATCCCAAAGTAGCAGGGGGCCCAAAGCCCTGCCAATGGCTGAGTGTGGGGGCTTGGGAAGGGACTGTCTTCAGGCTGGGAGTAAATGTAGGAAAGGTGGACTAGCTCTGGCCAAGGGTCCAGCTTTCTAGGGCTGTCAGTCCAAAGACAGAAGGTGTGATGTCACAGAGAATCTGGGGCACAAGGTCAAATCTGGCAGTTCCATGAGATAATGAGACTACTCACACAGCCTTTTTTTTCTTTAATCTTTTTTTTTTTTTAATTTCTGGTGATGGTAAAATATATGTAACATGAAATTTATCTTCTTAATTATTTTTAAGTGTATAATAGTGTTATGGTCATTCACACTGTTGCATAACCAGTCTCCAGAACTCTATTCATCTTGCAAAATCCTAACTTTATATCCATTAAGCAACGACTCTCCATTGGAGTTGTACAATATTTGTCCATTTCGTGACTGGCTTATTTCACTTAGCATAATGTCCCCAAGTTTCATCCATGCTGTAGCTTATGTTAGAATTTCCCTACTTTTCTTTTTTTAGTGCCTTTTTTTTAAGATTTTATTTATTTATTTGAGAGAGAGAGAATGAGAAATAGAGAGCACGAGAGGGAAGAGGGTCAGAGGGAGAAGCAGACTCCCCGCTGAGCAGGAAGCCTGATGTGGGACTCGATCCCGGGACTCCAGGATCATGATCTGAGCCGAAGGCAGTCGCTTAACCAACTGAGCCACCCAGGCGCCCCTAGAATTTCCCTACTTTTCAAGCCTGAGTAATTCCATTGTAGGTATATACCTCATTTTATTTATCCATCCATTCACTGATGGACACTTGGGTTGCATCTACTTTTTGGCTATTGTGAATATTGCTGCAATTAATGTGGGTGTGTAGATCGTTTTTCAAGATCCTGCTTGCAACTATTTTGGATAAATATCCAGAAGTGAAATTATTAAGTCATATAGTAATTCTATTTTTAATTTTTTGAGGGACGACCATACTGTTTTCCATAGCAACCATGCCGTTTGACCTTGCCATCAGTAGTGCACAAGGGTTCCAGTTTCTCCATACCCTGCCAACACTTGCTATTTTTTGATTTTTTGAAAGTAGCTATCCCCATAGGTATGAGGTGACATAGGGACTTATGAAATTGTGCCCAATGGACAAGCCTGCTCATGCAGGGAGGGAGCTCTTAGAAGTGGAAGTTGGTGCAATGTCCCTTAGCAAGCCTACAAGGTAAGGCAGAAGGGAGGCTCCCCAGGGAAGTGCTGCCGGCATGGGTAAGATGGACTGGGCCTGCTCTGAAGCTCCTGAGATATGCATGTGCCACCACCACCATGCCTAACCCTTTCTCTTCGGCCTGATATCCAAGCAGAGAGCAGTGCCACAGTCATTGTCAAAGGAATCCCAACTAATGGGAGGCAATGCAAGAGACCGAAGGTAGAGCTGGTTCTATCCTGAGTCTAAAACATTCTTTAGGTCATAGAACAGAAACTTTTTCTGTGGCATTGCATAATACAATTAGCCTATCATATTATATAACAAATTCTTGGAGGGAGGAGGGTACTGAATATTTGCTAGAACACTGATGTGGGTGTTTTGGGGAACCATCTGTTATTGAACTGCTTTGCTGGGCCATTCAGAGAAATTCCCAAGATTCCAAGTGAAAGCTTCAACTAACTGAAGCATGACTCCTTAGAGTGTAGCTGGGCTCCTTTCTTGCTGGCGTCTCTAACCCTGAGATCACACTGAAATTTCCCCCAAAGGTCACATTTTCTGTTTAATAGCTCACCATCTCTCACCATCTCTACCCATGGCCACAATGTCCAGATGCTAGGATCCATCAGTGTAATCTGAAAACATAAGCATCCAAGCAATTCTTCCCCTGGTTCATAATGATATTTTGGGATACAATCTGCTATTTAAAACAGCTGTTGTTGATTTACTTGGGACACATGCTGACTTTACGTCAAACAGAATGTCATGCAGACTCCTCCAAGGAGTCCTAGGGAGAAAAAAAGAAAGAAGAGCATAGAAGATAAGAACAGCATTTATAAACGTTTGCCTACATTCAAAATTCTCCTGTATAAATTTTTTCAGATACTCTTGGAAATAATGTGTCTATCTAACTGATTTCAGATTTCCTATTTCATCATCCATGCTCCTTCGTTGATGTGAGCAAAAGAGAAAAAGGGGAAATTTTCCCTATTGACAGTGAAGCACTAGTTACACTGAGGAAGCCTTTGATAAATACTGAAATAATAATGAAAAACCAAAAAAGACAATTCTTTATTTTCAAGGAGGCACCTTACCTCCTCAAATCTTCTCTCTTCTGTGTAACCTTCCTTTTGTCCCCTAATCTCAACCAATTTCCATATTCTTTATCTTTCTGAAATTAAACCAAATTTCCTTAGTTTAACGAAGATTTGTTATGCACATAGGTTTATCAAGGACAAAGAACACATCAGAGTGTGAGCACTTTGACAACACAGAATGCATCTTTTAGCCTCCAATCACAAAGCTTGGAAGATGTGGGTTCTTCATAAATGATCAGTTAAGTTAAATGAAGCATGTGGTTAGTACTCCAGAAAGAGATATCCGAGGGACACCCCAGTGGAAGTTTGTTTCTCCTTCACCACCATGTCCTCTTTTCTGCAGACTGCTATCTGCTCCTTTGGCTCAGTCCCATTATCACCTCTCCTGTCTTGCCATTGGCCTTCACTAGCCTCCCACCTTCCAGAAACCAGACCTCTTTGCTCTGCCTCAAGGTATCATATCCATCTGCGCACCAGGCCCTCAGTTCTGCTTTCTTTGCTATGCTGGGACCAAGCCTCAACATGGCTTACTCTTTGTCAGCTCACTCTCCTCTATTCTGAAGTCTAATTGCTTCAACCTGCATCCCCATACTGACACATCTGTGTTTCAGGAGGATGACCAAAGAAGAACCTAGATTTTTTAATAGTTTCATCAAAAAGCCAATTCCAAAGAACATACAAGTGGTCAATTCTGCTTGTGATCTATGTACACTGACATATCTCGGAGTCCTTAGAGAGAAAAAACACAGGAGTTATAAAGAATCAGCCACTAAACAAATATTGCTACTCAACTACGGGAATAAAGAATAACATGTTGGAATTAGCCAATACAGCAGGCATCTTCTGCCTCCATAAAGAAGACCTAGTCTCCTTATGTATCAAAAGTCAACCATAACAAAACAATTTTTAAAGAAATATAAAAGATGTGGTGAATTAACAAGGTGCAAAAAAAATGGCTATGGAGCATATCTTAGTCTGTTCAGGCTGCTATAACAAAAACCACAGGCTGGGTAGCTTTTAACAACAGAAATTTCTTTCTCATAGCTCTGGGGGCTGGAAAGTCCAAGATCAAGGCACATGGCCACATTTTGGTGAGGGTCCTCTTCCTGGCTCATAGCCAGGACCTTCTCCTTATGTCCTCACATGGTAGAAAGGGTGAGGGAACTCTGTGGGATCTCTTTAAAAAGAGCGCTAATTCCATTCATGATGGCTTTACCCTCATGACCTCATTGCCTCCCAAAGACTCTACCTACTAATACCATAATTTGGGAGGGATAGGATTTCAACATATGAATTTGGTGGGAGGCAGGGAGGGGGGCAGGGGGACAGGGGACACAAACATTCATACCATAGCAGAGAACCTACTGTATGCTATGTTTATCCTAGGTACTGAAGATCCAAAGGTAAACTTAATCAGGAACTTGCATTTATTGGGTAGACAGAGAAAAGCAAGTGACAACAAAAAAGGTGTAACTTCAGATACTAATAGATGCTTTGAAGAAAATACGATCAGGTTGAAGGATTGTGGTAAGACAGCGGGGGGCAAGGACTATTTCAGATAGGATGGTGAGGGAGAGATTCTACGTGAAAACTCTTGTAAAGATCTGGAAGAAACTCTTCAGACAGAGGGAAGAGAAATTGCAAGGATCCCGTGGAAGACATAAGCCTGGCCTATTCCTGGAACTAAGAAAGCTCATGTGACTAAACAGACTATGTAATGGGCACAGAAGTAGGAAATTAGATCAGAGAGGTAGGTAGAAGCCAAATTATATGGGACTTGTTGGCCTGATAAAGAATTTGAATTTTACCATAGATGTGATAGTAATGTGTTAGAGAATTTTGAATGAGAAGTGACAGGATCTGACTTAGGTTTCCAAAAGATCATTGAGACTGTGGTATGGAGATCGGATTTGGGGCAGTCGCAAACTGAAGCAAGACAATCCATTAGGAGGCTTTTGCACTAAATGAGAGCAGATGGTGAAGCAAAAAGAATAATCATCTTGAAATTGAGGAGTAGCTAGATTTGAGATGTAACCTGAAGAGTGGACAGGACTTGCTTACGTGTATGATCTAGGAAATGAAGGAAGCAAAAGATTAAAAGGCTACTCCTGTAATTTTGACCGGAATACCTGAGTAGATTTTTTTGGACATGCTGAGTTTGAGAAATGTATTAGACATTGGAGATGCCAGCAAGGCACCTTGATGTGAGTTTGGAGCTCAGAGGAAGGGCTGGGGCTGGAGACAGGAGACACATAATATTGAAAGCCATGAAACTAGATGCAATCACCTGCAGATATAAAGACAGAGATCTGAGACGTGAACGCCAGGGCACCCCAGAAGAGTGGTCAGAAAGAAAAGGTGGAATCAGCAGAGAAGCCTGAGAAGTAGTTGAGGTTTTAGAAGGAATATCAGGCACTTGTGATGGCTAGATGCCACGTGAAGAGTGTTTCAAAAACAAGAAGTGAAAATGTATGTCAAATGATGCTGAAAGTTCACAAAAGATGAGGGCTGTCAGGTGATTTGGTAATAGGTAATAAGTGACTGATGACTTTGCCATGATGGTTTCAAAGAGTAGTGAGGACAAAACCCAAGGGAATGAGTTAAAAAAGGGACCGAAAACTGATCAAGTGGAAGCAGAGTACAGACAGCTCTGTGGGAGTGCCGTGTTGTCAGAGCAGTGTAAGTAGGCAGTAGGTGGAGCAAGACGTGAAACTTGGGTTCAAAGAAGTTTTTTGTCCGTGTGGTTTGTTTTTGTTTTATGATGAGAAATATTATAAGTGCAAGCCTGTGGGAATCATCTAGTAGAGAGGAGAAAATTGATGGTAGATGCTATGGACTGAATGTTTGTGTCTCCCCAAAAGTCCCATGTTGAAGCCCTACTCCTTAATATGACGGTACTGGGAGGTGGGCACTCTGAGAGGTGATTACGTCATGAGGGTGGAGCCCTCACGAATGGAATCAGTGCCCATTTAAGAAGATGCATGAGAGAAATTACCCCTCTCAGCCATGTGGGGGTACAGCAAGAAGGAGTCCGTCTACAAACCATGAGGCGGGCCCTCAGCGGGAACTAAAGCTGCCAACACCTTGATCTTGGACTTCCCAGCCTCCAGACTCTGAGAAATACATTTCTGCTGTTTAAGCCACCCAGTTTATGATATTTTTGCTATAGCATCCCAAACTGGCTAAGACAATAAGGAATTGTTGGAGTTTAAGTGAGAGAGGATAAGCTCCAGTTCCTAAATGGATAGAAGACCTGGCTTTGAGAGGACACATTTTTCTACCCCAAGTGCTTTTCTTTCAGAATACATATACGAATTGCTTCCATTTTTTCCCCTCCTTCAGTAGAGACAACCCTGTGGGCTATCTATGAAAGATAGGGTTTTGTTTTTTTTTTTTTAACCTTTCACACATCAGGAAACTGAGACAATATGGTTAAGCAACTTGTCTGAAATCAAACAGCTAATACAAATATTAGAGCCAGGACTCATACACTGAGCTTCTGAGGCCCCATCCCTGGTTCTTTCTGCTTTTCCACACACCATGTGTGCAGTGGTAGGCAATGGAAGTGCCGCTCTCGGGAGGCCAATTCAAAGCCATTGGTTTAATATCTTTTGGAAATTAAGTAAGGCAAACTTTTGACAAATTCATTCAAAACGAGTGTTTTCCACTTTGATCTGCACCTGTCTTTTCCCTAGCTAGCCTAGCCCAGAGACTCAGAGCTGACAGATGGTCGTTACTCTTATCAAGGGAGCACTCCTATCTCTTCTCTTCTGCCAGTCCTTCCAGATGCATTTCCTCTCAAATGACCGTCTTATCAAGGATATAGTTCATTCTGCTAACAAAGAGCCGAGGGACACACTAGAAACATATTAGACAGCAGAGGGGAGATGGTCTGGAATTATCAATTCGCTGGGCCTAATGCTCAAATGCATAATTAGCACGTTGACAATTGTTCTGAGTTGGGCACAGTCTTATAACGGTCAGATCAAGGCATAGTCCACAGTACTCAAATCTGGCATTTGCAGTTTTCCTCTCCTTAATAGAAATTAGGAAATTAGAAGCTTTCTTTCTTAAACAGATTTTTCTCTTTCCTTTTTTTTTTCTTTTATATTTCTGCCACTACCTAACTTGCCCTTTAAAAATACGCTTATATTCTTCCAAGGATGAACCAGAGTGAGAGAAGAGGATATGAATCTGAAAGGTGGTCTTCACTGTTTTGCCACATCTGCTTGAAATTCCATAGCTGGCACTGAATCCTAGAGATTACCACAATGACTAATGAGTCACACAGCTTCCAGTCTTAAATGCATTTGTGAAAATGTTCAGGGATTCGACCCCAACTTCTCAACATCCAGAACGAGAGGTGTGAGAGCTCCCAGACATCAGCTAGCTCATCTCTTGCCAGGTCTGGATTTTTCCCTTCTGGATAAGATTCTAGCAGATGCTTTAGCTAGTCTTGTTTTAAATATCTTAAATGATGGCACTCCCTCCCCTTCCCGCTGAAATTCTATTTCACAGTCCAGTGGATCTTATCGCCAGACTGTGTTTTCCAGAAAGTTGCCTAAAATTCATCTTTTGTTAATTTCTTAACATAACTCATATTTACTCACTTTGGCAACTCACCTGTGAGCAGCCTCTCTCCCTCATTGGCAATTAAGCCAGTAACTCTACAAATGAGCCATCACCAGCCAATCGCTCCCCTCTATTCCTTTTTCCCTGCTGGATAAACCTGGCATACGGAGAATCTCAGGGGACTGGTGTCCGTCCAGTGGTTTTCTCTCCTTTTTCCTCTGTGTTCAGTTGTCACCTCATCACTCTTCAGTGGTTGCATGGACTGTTCCCATCCACCAGGCTTAGCTGGGGACTCCGTCTCAACACAATGCAGTTGTTCCCCGGATTCCTCCCTGGCCCTGACTCCACGAGGATTCCTAAACCCCGCTCTCACCGATACAGAGCGGGGACAGTCTGCGGAAGGTGCACACTGCAAAGACAGTCAAGGCGGAAGATGCCACCCAACTCCCTCAGGGAGCTCCACGCTTCCCACCCCTGCAGTGTCTTGTCCATTCTCGTTGCAGCTCCTCACTGCTCGCATTCCCCAAGGCTTTTTCTTCTGCGCATCCTCCTCACTAGCCACGAAGTCAGGCCCTTTTGTTTTTCACTTCCAAATTCCTCTGAAGCTACGGTCCCCCATGCCTGTTTCCTGCCCCCCTGACATACGTTATCACACTCATATTTTTCTCCTTTGATGAAGACCAACCTGCGGCCAGTATCACACAGATAGTATTCGTTTCACCTTTTCATGTATCAGGATACAGAGAGAAAACGTGGCCAGGTGACTTGCCTGCAGTCAGGCAGCTGATACCAGTATCAGAGCAGAACTCACACCCTGAACCCCCAATGCCCCATCCGCGGTTCCTCCTGCTTTTCCACACCACATGTGTGACAGTGAGAGACACGCAATGGAACTAGGCTTTGCTCTGGATTCCGTCGTTTTTCTAGGAAGGTGCCTTATACCTAAATATACTTATTTTACCTGCCGGGAAGGATCAACTTTGTAACTTCCTTTTTATAAGAATTGTGTATCGTGGATGTTGTTTTGATGATTATCAACAAAAGAACAGTTTTCTGCAAAGTTAAATTTTTCCCCCTTTGCACTAAGGCCAAATGTGTCTCACTATCTGGAAATGCTTAAGTACATTATATGATGACTGGAAAGTAATTGAACAGAATTTACATTTTGAATCCAAGAAAATTACGTTAGGCTAAGGATTTTTAAAGGCCATTTTTATTTGGCTCTGCTGTTGCTTGAACTAAACACCCACCCAGCCATAATCAAAAAAAAAAAAAAAAAAGCTGCTTTTGTCTTCATGAACTGATGTCACTTCAATTGTTCTGCTTTAGAATCCCCAGGACTAGAGCGAAAAACAACACAAAGAACAAGCAGTAACTGGAAAGTGAACAAGTCGGGAGGATGTGACTAACATACCTGCATACTGCTTACTAAATCGCTTCGCATTGCCACACAATATGAACTATGGTCTGCTTCAATTTCCACACTGTATTTTAAGTTTTGCTTCACTACTCTGGTTTAATTTCTAAAAAAACACAGGGTTTCACAGTTATAGCCAACTGCTTATCCCAGGCAAATTAAATTAAGCCCCTGGCATGCAACTAAAAGTTTGTTTCGCCTAATTGAGCAGCTAATGGGTATGGATGAATTTGAGGTACAGATAAAAATATTGTTTTCAAAGAGCCTTTCTGATTAGCATGCACTGAAATGGGCAAAGAAAAATATTTATGCAGTCATTTTTATAAGCATGTTCAAATCCATTGGTTAAGCTCCAGGGAAGATTTCAGAGGGTTCTGTCCTGTCTTTACATGAGGTGATCTGCTCGTTGCTAAAAGAAGGCTAAAACCCTTCACCAAAGACATCTTGACATTCTGCTGTATCGACGCCGGGCCATCTTTAATAATGCCTGCAGGACGCGTGCTCTTCCCATTACCAGCCTGTGCCTTCCCTCAGTGACTGAATGGGTCTCCGCTCCGAAGAAACATCATTGTTTCATCTTATAAATGGCCTCATCTAATAAATGACCCTATGCCATTGTGCCACAGTGTTAGTGGGATGGAGGAGGGACGAAACAAATAGTTGGGGGGGTTGCTCTGAAATATTAACGTTCTGGAACTTGTTACATTAGTTCCCTATCGCTTTGCTTGTTTGCTGTTAGAGTATTGAATGTCTGGGCAGATGACAATTTCTCCGGAAGAATCTCCTTCTGTGACACTGTGTCCTTTTCAACAACATTAACGACAAAACAAATATGTGTTTTATTTTCCACATCTTATAATTATAAAAGAAATGCAAAAAAAAAAATCCCACAATCCTTATCCAGTTCACATGCCATTTAAAAGTCAATAAACAAAACTTTAAAGAGCTATTTTCAACGACAGCGGTCATTCAAATTGCATCTATTATTTGCCTCAAATTCCATCTATTATTCCTGTACATATATGATCTTCTGAGGGTTTTATGTTTGTTTGTTTACTGTAATTTTGGTTTTCTTTTTAGATCTCTTGCCCATTTATAATGAAAGAATGGAGGAAATGCTTCAGGTAGAGATTAGCTTATGCCAGACACACAGAGCAGGTGCCAGAAGCATCATTTCCCGAAAACTGAAGTAAAGTTGTTGTGGGGATAATCCTCCAGGAGATGCATGCCTCAGTGGTCCTCCATGCATTTGGTTCAGTTGGTCCATACGTGAGCCTGTCGCATCACATCACACTTACTGTCTTCAGTACGTCCTTGACCTTCAGTGAGCTCTTCCTGGAAGTGTTCTGTCTCCAAGCAATCTGTTTTCCATACCTCTGTCCAGAACTGGTCATCAGAGACCAAAAAATGACTGTCTTATGACTTGGCTGCTCATTTGCTGAGCTAGGAGCAGAGCATCTTAACAGAGACTTTCAAGTTTAAAATTGTTATGAAATTCAATTGAAATGTATCCCCTCCCCTTATCTCAAATTCCTATGTTAAGGTCCTTATCCCCAGTTCCTCAGAATGTGACCAAATTGGAGATAGGGTCCTGACAGAGGTAATCAAGTTAAAATGAGGACATTAGTGTGGGCCCTAATCCACTATGACTGGTGTCCTTATAAAAAGGGGCAACATGGAGACAGATACATACAGAGGATGACGTGAAGTTACAGGGAGAAGACAGCCATCAACAAGCCAAGGGGAAAGGCCTGGAACAGATCCCTCCTCTACAGTCCTCAGAAGGAACCAATCCTGCTGACATCTTGATTTCTGACTTCTAACATCCAGAACTATGAGACAATAAATGTCTATTGTTTAAGCCACCCAGTTTGCAGTACTTTGTTATAGCAGCTCTAGCAAACTAATACAGGCACTCATTTCCCATGCTCATTTAATAAATATTGGAGACTGACCTGAAAATGTTTCTGTATCTACCAGTGGAAATTCCTCACTCTGGCTATTGAGGAAACTTTAAACAAGAAATTCTGATTTTTCTATGCTGCTCATCAATCTGCCTCAGATTAAATGTGTTCTTATTCCTGGCTTGAGTAAGAAAATTTTACTTTTTTTGCCCCTTTACAGTTATAGAAATTTTCTTCCTACAGACTAATATTAGTCTAGCAACTCATTTCTATCCACTTTGAGATCAAGAGTCCAATCACATTCTCTTGTGGGTACAAAAGCAACAGATGCTAATTGCACATCATTTTATTATTCACTTACTATATCAAAATGCATAGCAAATAGAAACTTCCCTCTATATAACATATATACATGAACCATATGCACATACACATACATACACATCAATATCTATATCTATATATGTGTGTGTGTGTGTGTGTGTGTGTATATATATATATTCTTGCCCTTTCCACAAATTCTAGCTATGTACCCTGAAAGCAGTCCACCCTGGAGGTCATAGGTAGAGTTCTCACCTGGAATGGAAGGGGAGAAAGGAAGGAATTTAACATGTATTTACCATCTATTATAAGTATATAAAGTTAAGACACATATTATCTTAATTAATACTCCCACACCCTGTGAGTTATGTACTGTTGCTTTTACAAATAAAACAAAATGAATTCGAAGTGGTAATGATCACTCACATTTGAGTGTTCTGGCCAGAACAGACACCTTCTCATTTCCCTAAGTCTTCACTGCAATTACACCCATGCACACATATGCAGGCTTCCTCCCAAGGTGGAGGGAACTTCCCAAAGATGCGGAAAAGGGCACCATTCGGTCCTCCATGACCATGGCAGTTTCCTCCTTGAAAGTTTCTGTGTCAAGGCCATTAATTGAGGCCAGGAACACCTGGAGGCAGGAGATCTTTTCTCCGTACCTGTCAGGACTTGGTTCCCATGCCATCCATCTCCCAGGCCCAGGGAGTGTTTAATGAAGTTGATTTGGATCAGTGGAGATCGGTGTTTAGGCCATCCTCCAAGACCTCTAAAACGTCCGGGAAGCATGCCCATTTTTGGCAAGGAGTCCAGTGCTTATTGTGGTTTTATTTTTAAATAAACCTCTCTAACATTTTTTTCATTGTTTATTTTATTGAAAGCTCTTTCAGTTATTCAAATCAATTCAATCAGAATTTACAGAGCACCTATTTTGTGCCAGGCATAGCTGGGGTATAAAAAGATCTGTGAGATACTGCTCCTAAGAACTTGAGGAACTAGGAAGATAGAGTAAACCCACAAATAATACTAAGAAGCAAAAATGAAAGCTATAAAGGAGTACACTAAAGAGGTACAGGAATTTAGACAAAAGAGACTTGCTTCTGATTGGAAAAAGTCTGGAAAGACAACATAGATAAGGAGTTAGCATTTGATATGGTGAGCAACAAGAAAAAGATTCCTAAAAAGAAAAAGAATTGGGGGTTATCAAGGAAGACTCAAAAGGTCACTCTGTTGGAGAATGGGAGCAAAGGGCAGGCCAGCTGGAGAAGAGGCTGGAGAAGTAGATGAGGTTCGGGTCTTGTCAGGCATTTGGCCATGGGAGAGCATCTGGATTTTCTCCTAATTATAGCAGGATCTCTGAAGGGTGTTAAGCTGGGCAGTGGCATGAGGCCAACTGGCATTTTGAAAAGAGAAGTCAAGTCAGAGTCCCATGTGGAGAATGTGCTGGAGCTAGGAGTTGAGTTAGGAGACAATAGCATTAGTCCACTTGTGACAATGTATTTTATATAAGGGTGAAGCTGGGAGATATAAAGGTAGATAAATTTGAGATGTATTTTGGAAAAAGAAACAACGAGAATTTACTAGATGAAGGTGGAGTGGGGCATTTAAGCAGACAGAACGACATAAGCAAAGACTCAGAGGAGAAAAACGGTGGGTCCACGTGGGCTTCAGGGAGACTAGAACAGCATAACGCTTCCTTGCAACGAGTCATGGGGCATGAAATAGTATTATCCTCACTCGTTGGTTCCAGCTTTATTTCCTACCCCCCCCCCCACCCTCCACACATGACTCATAAAAATCAAAAAAGAAAATGTTGCTAGAGATGACAGCCCCCTGTGCAAACACAGAGGTCAATATTCCCCAGGATGTGTAACAGTTGTTACGTGAGATGCTTCTTGAAAAAAAAGTGGAGGGGCTTTGTGGTCAAATAAGTTTTGAAAATGACTTTCATATCCCCTTCCTGGAAAATGACAAAGCACATTAACATGCTAAAGACTTTGAGATGTCCTCCAACACAGAGACCTACTCAGCTTTGTTAACAGTTAACCTATCTTTTTTCCAAACTAATAGGGTTTTGGGTTCCTCGGTCCATAGAAGAAGCCTAGGGATCCTGTGTGACCACTGACCTGGCCCACAGGACCAGCTGCATAATTTGCAGGGCCCAGTGCAAAATGAAAATGCTGGACCCCTTATTCAAATGTCGTTAAGAATTTCAAAACAGTGACAGCAGAGCAGTAACCCAAGTATGGGGCCATTCTAAGCATGGGATTCTGAGGGACTGCGCTGAGCTATGACAACCATGAAGTCAGCCTTGAGGACTCATTATCTTCAAGTCACAGAGGGGAAAGCAAACCCCGAAAAGTGAAGTGGCCTCTCCATGATCTCACATTGGGACAATGGTGGCACCAGATCTGATCCTGGGCCTTGTGATCATTTACAGCATGCCAGACTGGCTTCTACAAGGTAAACCAGACATTTTGGGGGTGGGTCTTACTGCTACATTTGTAGTTGACGTCACTCCCCATTCAGGCACAACACACCGTCTCTGGTCTTGACCCTCCTTCAGCAGACTCTAACCACCCTGAGGGACCAACTCTCACAGCGCTTACCACTAATTTGCTACTCAAGCTAATTCCACTGCTCTTTCTAGACATCTCTCTGCTTTATTGCCACTGGTCCTAGAACCTAATTACTACCCTAACAGCAGGGCTGGGGACAAAGTAGAACTTTTAAAAATATCATGAATTGCCTGACCAGAGATGAATAAGAAAGCTAGGTTAGCAGAGGGAAGGAGGAAACCATGATTATCTGACTCTTGCCTTGCTGGTGAGAAAGAAGCAAGTATTTCCTATCCATATTACATAAAACATTTAACACAGTGTTTTGTACATAGTAGGTGCACAAAAAAAGAAAGTGTGCTTTCTTTCTTAAAGGTAGGGAAGCTAGAGAAGTCTATGTGGAAACAGAATGAGCAGATGTGAGCAAGTCCAGTGCCCTGTGAAACTAGGTGATGCCGAGTTCTTCAAGAAGAAAACAAGGGAGGACTTTAAAGGAGACGTTAAGGATGAGCTCTGGACTAGGCCACCCACGTATTTCAGGGACAGGAAGGCAAGGATGCAGGCAGATAGAGCATGGGCCTTAAAAAATACACACAAACACACACACACACACACACACACACACACACACCCAACAACAACAAAAACAACCAGAGGGGTTTAGAGAGGAAATGAAGGGTACAGAGAGTTTCTACCGTTTTGTCTTCTTTATTAATCAGCGTTCTTCAAAGACACAGAACCGGTTGGATATATCTATAAATATAAAGATATTTATTATGGGGCGCCTGGGTGGCTCAGTCGGTTAAGCAGCTGCCTTTGACTCAGGTCATGATCTCAGGGTCCTGGGATCGAGTCCTGCATCTTTGCCCTCGTCTGCTTCTCCCTGTCTCTCTGCCCCTCCCCCTTCCCATGCTCATGCTCTCTCTCTCTCTCTTTCTTTCTCTCAAATAAATAAATAAAATACATATTTTTTAAAAGCTACTTATTATAAGGAATTGACTCATATTATTATGGAGGTTGTCAAGTCCCAGGATCTGCAGGGTGAGTCTGCAAGCTGGAGACCTAGGAGGGCCTATGCGTTAGTTCCAGTCTGAGTCTGAAGGCCTGAGAAAAGGGAGAGCCAATGGTGTAAGTTCCAATCCAAAGGCCAGGAGGCTCAAGACCCCAAAAAAGCTGACACTTCAGTTTGAGTCTGAAGACAAGGAAAAGCCAATGTCCTAGGTCAAATGTATTGAGATAAAGGGCACGCTCTTTCACTTGGGGGAAGGTCAGCCTTTTTAAATTCAGGGCTGCAACTGATTGGGTGATGCCCACCAACATTAGGGAGAGCAGTTTGCTTTATTCAATCTACTAATTTAAATGTTAATCTCATGCCAAAACACCCTCACAGAAATACCCAAAATAATTTGACCAAATATCTGGGCACCCTGCGACCCAGTCAAGTTGACATAAAATTAACCGTTATGTCTGCCCAACATCTACCCTTTCTTATTTTAACTCCCTGACTCTATTTCCCTTTAGGGAACCACTCCTTGTCCACACTCGATCCATGTAGTTGGGCCAGGGCTGACCCCAACGCTAAATTTCTAGGAATGGACAATGAAAGCATTTCAACCCCCTGGATAGAGTGAGTGATTCTGAGACAGACCACTGAGTCTCACTCAGATCCTGGGACTTGGGCTATAAGCTATTAGGAGAGAGGAAAATAAAATGAAAAGGGAAGTTCTCTTCTGGGGTTAACATGTTGGTAGGATATAGAGCAAGAACTGCCAAAGACCTGTGGGAAGCACCTACCTAAGATTAATGCCAACACACAAGAATGGAGCTGAGAGGTGAAGAGAGAGAAAAAGAGAAACTGAGGCTCGGTGACAGGGTTTGGTTTGAGCCCTGAGACAACTTTCCTTAGACATTTTAGTTGCACAAGTTGCATGAGTTAGTTGCTTTGAGTTTCATTTCATGCATAAGCTGATTTAAGGTAAGTTCTTTTGTAAGCAATGAGTCCTGACAGATGCTGTGAGCACATTATGGGCAGAGAATAAGCGAAGGGAATGGGCCTCCCTTATCTTAAAAGCAGTGAGCAAGTGGCTGGCAGCTCTGCTTTCCAAACGGTCCTTTTGAACTAAGTTACAGCATCGCTGAAGGCAGTTTGAGTGAGCTGGACTTAGCTTCTGAGGCTGAAGCTAAATCTATCAACTACTAATGTCACACTATTAACTGGAAATGATTCTGTCCCTAAAATTCCATCACTTTGACGATAAAAATCATCTGGTGCCATTTACTATGAGCATATACAGTGTACTGTCAGGGCTGGGATTGGGGACAGTGAGCGAAGAGCTTAAAATCCCATTCCTACTGCGCTGAGTGGTGGGAACTGAATTTGGGACCCTGGATGGTTCCAGGGACAAGTTAGAAGGACAGGCTGGGGCTCCCCTGACATCATGAAGATGGTGGAATAGGAAGCCCGGACACTCCACCTTCCACAGACACAATGATTCACAAAAGCACATGGTTCAATGCCCTTCATGAGAAGCCCAGAAACCAGAGGAAAGGTTCTCGCGCCCTGGACAAGTGCCAATCCAGCCACATCAGAGCCAGTCTGGAAAACAGATAACACTCTCTCGCCAGAATCCCCGCTCCTGAGACAGAGCCCAGAGCCATATGATGAGGAACTCTCAGCGCCCACTTTCTCCCTAAGGAGCAAAAGAGTTGGAACATACATCCAGTGTCCCAACTCTGCTGAGTGCCACCCAAGGGTCTGGCTTGTATCTTGCCTCTCGCAGGGAGTTGCTAGTCCCCTGGGATTACAGAGAACAAAGTGGTAGTTTGCATGGGTGTGCGGGCGGGCATGCACCATGGCTCTCCCCTCAGGCTCAGCGCAGAGTGAGCAGGCCCAAAACCCCAGCTGCTCCCTGAGGAGGGAGAGAGTCCAATCGCACATCTAATGTCCCAACTTTTCCTAGTGCTGCCTGAGGAACTGGCTTCAGTCTCACATGTCTCAGAGCACTGACGGGGCCCGACATACACTAGCCCCCTGTGGGCTACAGAGAACAAAGACGGCGGTGTGATCTAGCACACAACTACTCACCACAGCCGCTCCTGCCAACCCAGAACAAACAGGCAAAACCCCTCAGATCCCAGCTTCTCTTTGGGGGAGGGAAAGGGTTGGACAGAGTGTTCAACAATCCAACTTTTCTGGGGGCTGCGTGAGGAATTGGCTTCGGTCTCGTCCGCCTCTGAGTACTGACAGGACCTGGCACACGCTGGATGCCTGGGGGCTGCTAAGAACAAAGAAAACAGGTTGGATAAGCACTAAGCTTTGAGAGGGCTCCAGAATCTCTGACTGGACATATTGCTGAATGTCTTCTTCTTCTTCTTTTGTTTATATTTTATTTATGTATTCGAGAGAGAGAGTGAGAGCATGAGCAGGGGGAGAGGCAGAGGGAGAAGCAGACTTCCCGCTGAGCAGGGAGCCTGATGCAGGCCTCGATCCTGGGACTCCAGGACCATGACCTGAGAAGAAGGCAGACGCTTAACTGACTGAGCCACCCAGGTGCCCCTGAGGGTCTTCTCCTTTACAGTCCATGAAGACTGGGACAAGTGGCTATTTTATAAAATGCACAGACACCAACATAGAGAATCAAGGAAAATAAAGAGACATGGAAATATGTTCTCTCCCCTGTCCCCCCCCCCGACAAAAGGAACAAGATAAATCTCCAGAAACTGATCATAATCAGATGAGATATATGATTTACCTAATAGAGAATTCAAAATAACCATGATAATGATGCTTCCTGAGGTCAGGAGAACAATGCATGAACAAAATGAAAATGTCAACAAACAGAAAAGATGTTTTTTTAAGTATCAAATAACAATCAGGTTGCTGAAGACAACTGAACTGAAAAATACACTAGCCAGACAAAGATAAAGACACTGCAAGAAAAAAGAACTACAAGCCAATGTCCCTGATGAACACAGATACAAAAATCCTCCATAAAATCCTAGTAAACCAAATTCAACAGCATATTAAAGGGATCATACACCATGACCAAGTGGTATTTATCCCTGGGATGCAAAGATGTTTCAGCATATGAAAATCAATTAATGTGATATACTTCATTAACAGGATGAGGGATAAAAATCACATGATCATCTCAATAGATGCAGAAAAGGTGTTTGATAAAATCCAACTCCGTTTCATGATAGAAATGCTCAATAAACTAGGTATAGAAGAAATGTACGTCAACATAATAAAAGCCATACATGAAAAGCCCATAGCTAACATCATACTCAAAGGTGAAAACCAGAAAGCTTTTCCACTAATACCAAGAACAATGCAAAGAGGCCCGCTCTTGCCACTTCTATTCCACACAGTCCTGGAAGTCCTAGACAGAGAAATAAAAGCATGCAAATCAGAAAGAAAAAAGCAAAGTGCCCCTGTTTGCAAACGGCGTGATCTTATATATAAGAAATCCTGAAGATATCACACAAAAAAATATTAAAACTAATTAAGTACAGTAAAGTTGCACATACAAAAATCAATATACAAAAGTCAGTTGCCTTTCTATACGATAATAACAAACTACCTGGAAAGGAGATCGGGAAAAACAATTTCATTCACAATAGCATCAAAAAATATAAAATAAGTCAGTGCTAACTTCAACCAACCCGTGTTGATTTCAAAGTCCTCTCCTTCTTCCCCTCCCTTTTCCTTCCTTCTTTCTTTTCTTTTCTTCTTCTTTTTTTTTTTTTTTATAATTTTTGAGCCCTCTACTGTTCCAAGCATGATGCCAGTCACAAAGGTTAGGAAAACAAGCAGTGAAGAAGTTTATAGCTGGTGTTTGGAAAGGTCCTGGTGGGGGGTAGGGGGGTGGGGGGGAGCAAAGCGTGTATCACTGTTAGAGTACTGTACCTGACTCCTGAATTTACCTTATTTTTAAATTTTTTCATTCTATTGTGCTATATTACATTTGTCTAAAATATTTGAAAGCCTTTGGTAATGAAGATGCATAAATAAATTATGTACATATATCTCTTCATAATTTTTTTTAGTTCTTATAATAAGTGCGGTTTTTAAAAATGAAAATTCGAGCATAGACAGTAATTCTTTTATGGTAATCCTATGAGTCTTGTTTCAATAAACAAAGTGGTATGTATTGCTTTGAGGAAATATAGGTACATCGATAGGACAAAACAGATTGCCACGAAGCCAATACTTGGTTTGTATATAGACTATTTCGTGTTTGTATATGTAATGATTTAGTGTAAGAGAAATGTAGTACCATATCTTCATGGGGGAAAGAATGAATATTCAATAAACAGTGCTGGAGTAACTACAGCACTATTTTGAAGAAAAAAATTTACCTTAATCACATAAAACTTCTAATGGCTTAGAGTCAAAGGTTAAAAATTAGCCTCAAACAAATGAGAAGAAAAATATTTAATCCTTATCAGATCTGGATGTTTGGAATGTCTTTTAAAGAATTAACCAATGTAAGAATTAAAATAGAAAAGGGTAGTGGAACTGGTCATAAAATGGAAAACATTTCTATACAAAAAAAAAAAAAATACCAACTCTCAATTGGTAAACAATATACTGGGTGCTATTATTTGATATGAAATATGCTAATTCAATACATAACTTCTTTAACATAAAGAAGTTAAAGGAAAAACTTAAGATAAGCACTGTCGTGATTATAACCTTGGGCCAAGGGCTGTAAGAAACTAGAAAAACAAAAACCATAAAGGACCCTTAAGGACAATCTCTCAATGCTTTTTTTCAAGAAGCATATACGCACAGTAATCTACTCAGGTCAACTCAGTTTTTAGGATTTTCCCTAAGGAAACAGTCTGTGGTGAGTCAGAGAGTCGTGTTATCAGGATTTAGATGGAGTCTCATGCGGAACAGTGAAACACTGGATGTATCCTCAATGTCTGACAATAAAGGAGTAATCAAATAAATTTCAAAGATAATGCAATATAATGGGGGAAGGGTTCATAAAACTACTTTAAAATAGCTTTAAAGAACTAATAATTTTAATTTTTTAAAGATTTTATTTATTTATTTATTTGACAGAGTGAGAGAGCACAAGTAGGCAGAAGGGCAGGCAGACGCAGAGGGAGAAGCAGGCTCCCCGCCGAGCAGGGAGCCCGATGCGGGACTCGATCCCAGGACTCTCCCTGAGTCAAAGGCAGCCGCTTAACCGACTGAGCCACCCAGGCGCCCCTAAAAAGCTAATAATTTTAAAAACAACTTTAAAATGCTAAGTATGATTCCAAGCCTATGTACGTAAATAAATAAAATAGCATGCAATAGGAGCATAAGTAATTTTTTTGGAGCTTAAGTATTTTTTTAAAACTGCCTTCCATTTTTTCTCATTTGTCTACAATGAATATATGTGAATTTTACAGGCAACACCAAAATTTTTTTAATTTCCAAGAAATTTTAAAAAGAAAAAAGAAAATTCTTTTCCTTCATACGCTTCCCTGATCTTCAGAGAGAAAAGCGGAGGAGGAAAAAAGTATATATAAGAAGACTGTATTTAAGCCTCCTGTTCCCAAAGCAACCTCAGAAAAGATGGCCCCTCAAACTCCCATCTCTTATTTGCGAACACAGCCACTGTGGGGTCTTGCACAGCCTGAATACAGCCATGGGCTCCTGCCGCTGCTGGAGGTAGGGTGTTGGGACAGCGACCACCTGTTCTCTGTAGACGCTCAGCTCCCTGGTCTCCTTGCAGCCTTTCTGGCCCGGCCAACTTCACAGAATGAGGAAGCCTCGGAGGTCGTATCTAAGCTTGGTTTAACACTAGACTTGACACTGAGGAGCTGATGACAAATGCTGGCCTGGCTCACGGAGAGGCCACGGAAAGTCTTACCAGCCAGGCTGCCCTCTAGGTTTTCCCCCTCCCTGTCTCCCTCTAGCTGAGTGATCACGACAAAAATACCTAACCTTCTGGGTCTCCATTTCCTCAACTGAAGGAGCGATTATAATTTCCACCTCACAGTGCTGTAAGCAGGGCTTCTATCCAGATGGCACATACTGTACGGCTGTATTGATTATTAAAATATTGAAATTCTTCAGTACCAGTTGGCAAATAACGGCTGCCCTCGGCCCTCCAGTGTCCCCATGGTTTCTACTTGCTTTCTCCGTAATCTTCCAACTAAAGGCAGAGGTGCCTCCAGGGCCCTGCTCCTACACTATTCCGGGGTGCCATTGGAATTACCCATAAAGGTGCCTTATTGTCGTTAAATAGTTTGAATATTTTCTCTGATTGCAGGAATTAAATATGAATGAGGTATTTCACGTGGGTGAGATCAAAGACTGAGGAGATTTGGAGCTTTCTTTCAAGAAGCATATACGCGCAGTAATCTACTCAGGTCAATAGGCTGTTTTGCCCCTTGGGCCTAAGCTATATCCCCTACAAAGGTGAGGAAGGTTGAGGAGAGGCGGAAGAGCGCTGACTGGTACGACCCAGAAGCAACTCTCTGGCCTTTAAGCGCTGCCTCCGCTGGGTCTGGAGGAGTGGGCAAGGTTAGCCATGCGCGAAGCCTCATTATGGAATCAGCACAACTGACCTTCCTTAGCCTCGCTACTTGCACAGGAAGAACAGAACTAGTTTATTTGTACAATAAAAATAGTTTTTCTGAAGAGGAAATACATGACCTTAGATTTTAATAGATCATCTGAGAGTTTTTGACACTGATAAAGTTTAAGAGTTGAACATCTGGCCTATCTCGCTTCAGGGCTGGGCTGCCAACTCTTGAGAAAATAGCGTCTAAGAAAAAAAAAGAACACTTAATTTATTATTCTGGTCTTTTCTTGAGGGCATTTTTGTCCATTCCTTAGAAAAGACAGGCCTAGGACAGTCTGCTCGGACATATTTCATGCGAGAGATCTCTAATTCTGGTAGACACCCGTCATAATGAACAATCAACACTGTTACCGTTCTCCAAAACATTTTTTTTTCCTTGCCCTTTTATGTGAAAATACTGAGAAACCTTCCAGACAGTGATCATCCAACACAAATTTGTTTAAAAATATCATCTAATTTTTCTGGGAAATTCGCACATTAATGATACTAACGTGATTCCAACTTATACGAGAATTACTTCTTTCTTGTTCTTGATTAATGTAGTACAAAAAAATAATACATGATATTAAACTGGGGCAGCTTCGGAGCATTGTTATATGGTGAGAGTGAGAATTACACTGATCCGAGTGCATTTAAATGGCATAGAATTCAGATACTTTTTTTCACATGTTCGATTTCCTGTTGAAAAATGTGACTGTCCTAACACTATATGCCCTCTTCATTCTCAGTCCTTGTAAAGTCGTGGGGAAGAGAGAACCATACAAATTCTGTGCTCATGTCTTTTGGGGGCATTTAATTTGCATGCCTGTTGTACCGATTTGGAAACCTGAACTCAAAGGGCTCTAGTACCCCTAAAGACAGTCTCCTGAACTATTACTGTTTTGTTTTGGCTTTTTTTTCCTCTCTAGGATTAGAAAACCTTCTGAACCTCATAACCAGAGTTTGGATGAGGGCAACTTGCATTTTTCACAGGTGTTCTTGTCTGTGACAAAGGACAAATTAAGTCTCCAAAATACTCATCTGCTAGCTTTTTCTGATGACTTCTATTTCAAGGTCTTCTCTCTCTAATTAGCCTCCCCAAATGGACTGTTTAATGCATAACTAATCTTGAACTTGCTCTTTTCTCTGACTGAAGAGAAAATTGCACTTCATTTTGTTGAGCTATGGTGCTTATGTTGCACATTTATCAGCAAGTGATATTTTAGAATTCTAGATGGCAGTTCTTCAGAGTTTCCTCATTGGCAATATTAGATTGGGAATTACTAATGATGAATATATAAGCCCTCTTTAATATAAGGTCTAATCAAAATTGTTCTAAATATTTAGCTTCTTAAATTCAAATTATTTCCCAAAGTATATTAGTCTAATGTGAAGAAACATTCCTTTTAGGGTCTAGAGGAAAGTTGAAACATTTATAACGTTTGTCATGGGGCCAAATAAATCACTGATAACAATATAATGCAGTGTGTTGATTTTAATATCTTCCTAGCTCTGCATCTACGTTATTTTAATCTATTTCTATTAGTTTCTTTTCAACAGTAAATAAAATACTTCAAAAAAAAAAAAAATCTTAGTCTGAAAAAAAATGGCCATGCTTGCTTTGTGTTGTTTTACCAAAGTCATTTTTTATTTTTATTTATTTTTTTTCCAAAGCCATTTTTTAAAGTTTGCTTTTGTTTGTTCTTTGACTGCAGGTAAAGAAGTGGAAAAAAATATGTACATACAAGCTTGAAATACACTGGCAAATAGAGTTCACAGCATGATCCCTTTTAATGCTTTATACCACACTTCTGTAGGCAACAAACAACAGGGTCTCTCTGTGCCTACAAGCAGGCAGAGTTCCCTTGAAGCGAGCAAGACTCTGTAGAAGGACTGGAGGGCAAGTACTTAGGGAACCAAGAGCCCAGGGTATTGGAAAAACTTCCCTAATGTTCCTTTCTAAAAACTGTAACTCAGGGCACCTGGGTGGCTCAGTCGGTTAAGTGTCTGCCTTCAGCTCGGGTCATGATCCCGGGGTCCTGGGATGGAGTCCCTCATCCGGCTCCTTGCTCAGCGGAGAGCCTGCTGCTCCCTCTCCCTCTCCCTCTGCCTACTTGTGCTCTCTCTGTCGAATAAATAAATAAATAAAATCTTTAAAAAAATTTTTTAAATTAAAAATACATAAATAAAAACTATAACTCTTACCTTTTAATAGGAGCCTTGAATTGAATAGTCAGTAGGAACAAAACCTAAAAATCCTCAGGTTTAAGGGTAGGGAGATATCAACCAAGGAAATATCAAACCGGGGAGAGTCACAGAATCCAAGAATGAATAATGGTACAAAATTGGCGCTGTGCAGTTGACTTCACAGGAAGAGGCACTTAAGAGGTGAAAGAGGGGAGGAGAGGGTCCCAAACATAAGGAAACAGGCAGTTAAACCCTCAGAGGTTATGTCTTCACCACCCTACCCCCCAGGCGCACAGATCTGTTGCCAACTGAACACCACAGGAAGATAAAATGGGACTCAGTCTCGGTTGAGTCTGAGCTCTAGGACAATAGCCGGAAACTGTTTTCAGATTCCAAAATGATGCACAAGACTACCTCTGCAAGAATTGTAACGGATGTGGTTCAAATCCAGTTTTGCCTTTCTCAAAAGAAGGCTATGAAATGGTTGAAATTAAATACCTGGAGAAGAGCAATTAGAGAAAAACATTTCTTTAGAGACATTTGCCACAGTGCTGAGTCTCATCCCTTCCCACACCCTGTGCCTTCTTCAACCCCAGTTGGGAGAGTGATCAGTGTTACTTTCTGCTGTCTTCACCTGTGTTTCATTTCTCCAAGTCTAGTGAGGGGGCTGAAAGTAGACCACAAGTCGAAGCTTCAGTGTGATCTCCGACACCAAGCTCCACACAGCTAGCGCCTGAGAAATCGACGAGTTAACTATGTGGCTGAGGCTTGGTGCCAACAGGTGGCTAAAGGAAAAATGGACTGTGTTTTGGGAAGATGGTGCACTCAAGGATGGAGACGCACACAAGATACCTAGGGGGTAGGGGAAGGAAGCCATAGTGATTAACAAAAGCATGTGCCCACATGGAGGAAAAGGTTGGTGAGAGATTCCCAGCAATGGATGATCTCAAAGAACCCAGGAAAATGTCCCAGGACAAAGTCAACTTTAAATGTCTACCACAGATTAATGCCAGTCCTGGCCTTTCTTCCTTCCCTCTTATCTTGTCCGAGAGTTGGGGAGGAGGGCAGAGAAGAGCTTGCAGAGTAAGGGAGCCAGTCACATCCTGCTCACCTTCTCCTCTTGGGCCCTGCCAGGCCAAAGCTGGAAGAGGGGAGAATATAACTTTCAATAAACTTTGAAGTTTTGACTGGACAGACATCCAGGTGGCAGAATTGACACGACTCTGGAAATGAAAGGCTATTTTATTTTCTGGTGTGTGATTTCATCAGGGGACAGAAAAGAGCCAGTCCCTGAAGTAGGTTTGCTGCAGTAGTTGTAAGAGAAAAAAAAAATTTTCAGTTACTTTATGACTGTCCCTTAAAAGTCTCATTTGTTCAATGACAATGATAACATAAAAATGCACATAAACATATAAACAGGTAGGCAAAAGCAGGCCGTAGAACAACTCTAGAAATGAGAAAGCATTCCACGGAGAAGAGGAATTAGGCAAGACTGAATATCTGCTGGAGACATAAAGACAAAATTCTACACTGTATTTAGGACAATAGAAGAATGGAACTAGGGACGCCTGGGTGGCTCAGTTGGTTAAGCGTCTGCCTTCAGCTCAGGTCATGATCCCAGGGTCCTGGGATCGAGCCCCACATGGGGCTCATTTCTCAGCGGGGAGCCTGCTTCTCCCTCTGCCTGCCACTCCCCCTGCTTGTTCTCTCTCTCTCACTCTCTCTCTGACAAATAAATAAAATATTAAAAAGAAGAAGAAGAAGGATTGAACCATTGGGGCCTCTGATGACAGCAAATGGTTCCCAGCAACCGTGCCTTTGAAAAGAAATCATCTCTGTGCTGAAAGCCTAACCTCCTTTCTTGGGGAAAATTTAAAAAACAATCTACTGATGTGGAGTATTCATTTCTCAGTGTATCTTTCAAATCAGAAAGGACTGACCTTTGTGGGTGGATGACTGGTCTTGGTTCTGGGTCCACCTGTACCTCCCATATAATGCAGGCAATCACCTTCCCAGTACAAAGCAGAGTTGTATATGGGTTTGGATAAGAAGTCCATTCTTCTGGAACCTCATCACTGGAATGTGCTGATCATCGAAATTCTTATATCACTGGACTGAGACTGTAACTTCTAGCTAACAGAGTTTACTGACCTAGTCAGATCCACACGAACGATGACCATATGAACAACAGCTTTAGGAGAGTCATGGAGGTGGAGTGTGGGAGAGAAAGGAGCATCATGTGACTACAAGGCAAGACCAACCAGCCTGGTGTATCTCATGCAACGATCCCCACCGTCTCTCCCTCCTCTTTCATCATACTGTGTATAGAAACTGACTCCTTGCGTAAATGAACTGTCAACAAGCATTATTAGATACAATCTTGGCTCTTTCACTAACAGGTGGAATGATCCAGACCAACCCATTTGCTTTTCACCTCAGTTTCCTCATCTGCTAAATGAGGGGTTGGATAGATCAGTGGCGTGAGGGGCATAAAGCAAATCTGCTATATAAACTGCAGACCTCAAGCCCATCCCTAGTGATCTGTGATTCAGTAGATAAAGGGTAGGGCCCAAGAATCTGCATTTGAACACATTTAAGGGGATTCCAGTGCAGATGATCCAGAGAAACATTAAAATACATGACCTCTAAGGTCTCTTACAAGTTACCCTCTTCTACTCAATATTGACTGAGCATTCACAGAATGCACCATGCCTTACAAAAAACAAATGTGCTCAAGTAACATCGATTTTTATTTGAAATCCATATTCACTGGGCACTGGGTTGGACAACAAGGATTCCAGTCATCATGGTACATCATGGCATGCTGCTGGCTGCACATTGATTGATACGCTCATGTTTTCACTGATACAGGTTAACTACATGGTTAAACTAAAAGATCTCCCTTAACCATGAGATGTTATGATTCTATCATATCCTTAGGTCAACCATTAGGAGTGGTTAATTTTTCTCTGTTATTTAAGACTAAACATACATGTACTCCTCCAGAAGTCTTCCAAGAAGTTCTCTGTGGGGTTAAGAATGCTGTTGTAAAGGGTTCAAAATAACACACTCTGAGTAAAAATAAACTTTCTCGATCCTCTATACATTTGCTATCTAAAAATGCCTCCATCCTAGAGAGTTCAAAATTCGATCTTCCTCTCAGTATTGTCCTGCCCTCTTTCCTGCTCAAGTTGGCATCTGGACATAAAGGTACACTTGTGTGTGACCACATACCAGAAAAGAAATGTCATTAGGGTCATGTGCCATCCGCTGGATCCTTGCTGGTCTCTGATGTGCTGCCACTTGTTTGGTCTGTCGCCCATGTGACAGTAGTAGCCTCCATTGAAGTATGCTTCTCTTCACCTGGTTCCTTCAAATGCCACATGGGCACCCTCTGCTGAGGTCACAGCCTTAGTTGTAAGGTCACACATGCAACGCCTTCTTTCTGATGCTTGGGCTCTTCTGTCCACTGCTTCTTTCCTTTCCCATCTCTGCCAAGGATAAGGCATATGGTAGGATATGAAGAAATGGGGTGATATCTAAAGCTCAGCCCCCTAGACACCTCCCTCAGCCATTTCCAAAATCCTGTCTGGCAGCATGTTAGACGTAGTGTCATGCCAACTGTGGGGAGGCTCTGAAATATATGCTAGGATAAACCCACTGTTCTGGAACATGTTTCCACCACAGAATCCAACAAAGTACCAACCCCAAGGGGGGCCAGACTGCTGGGATATTCATGTCTAATGACGTGTATTTCTTCTTTCACCTCCCAGCCACCTCCTCTCAGAATTATGAAGGGTTTTCCCTGTTCCTCTAAGGTAGAAATGGCCCTTAATGCATATATCAGTCCTCTACACTATGGCTTATAATAAAATTCAGTGACCCAGATTCCCTAGGCTTAGCATTTGATTTAGAAAAGGAATTTTGGCAAATTTAAACAACTTTTTTCCCCCTCTCAACAAAGCCTGGATTTCAATACTACGGTCTCACTGTGAGTTTTTAAAAATATGTTTTCCCACTGAAGGCCAAGAAATGACTTCTCTGTTCCAACCTCCTGTGAAATGATGAAGCCCATTGATTTAGTAAGTGCCAAGCCACACAGCAGTATGACTTCTGGGAATGAAGAAAAGTCAGTTTAATGTTTGCATAAATATTTTTTCCTGTAAAAACAATAATCTAGATAGATTGCTTCTCAGAAACAGGAAGCTAAGAAGAAAATAATTTATGCAAGTGTAAGCATTGCACCTAGGGCCTTAGATGGCAAACTTGAGACCAAACATTGTTGAGTTTCTCTACTTCAGGGTCTCTTGTAGATGCAAGAATCACAGAAACATAGGGAGTACAGTACTCTAGATATCATTACTGAGAAAACTGGTACAATGAGAGACGACTTCTTTCAAGAAACTAACAAGATGAGTAGTATCTACTCTTTGACAGCATGGCCCCGAACTAGCACTCCAGCTTTACATCGCGCTCCGCACCTGCGCCAGCCCGTCCGCAGACCTCCCGACCCACTGATTGCCTTCTTACATCTGTGTCTTTGCTCTCACAGTCCCCTCAGTGGAATGCTCCTGGGTTAGGGCTTTAAAGAGTAGTCAGCAAATCCGTTAGGGGATTAAGTGAGCATCCAAAATCTTGTCTCCTGCTTATATTTTCATCAAACGAGGTAATCTTGTGTTGTTACAAGTTGGAAGTACCATATTTAGATTCCTTTTACCAAAAAAATGGGGTACTATAGCAGTAAATTACTTTGAGGGAACAAGAGATGATGTCCAATTTCCCCTTGCTATAATTTGTCTATTCTTTTTGAAAGGACTTCTGAGTGGGAGCCACGAAGCTGAGTCTGGCTCTGAGAAGAGAGAAAAATGGGAGAACAAACACTGAGCAGGAAGCAGGGAGACCACGGTTGTTACCATAGTGATGAACATCCAGTCCGGATGGTGCTGTTGCCGGCTTCTGCTAGTGAGTGGGAGAAAACCACCTTCCTTCTGGACTAGTGTAGCTGAGGACAGAAAAATCTGAGGTGACCAATTTTAACTCTCTACTTGAGAGCTTAAATTGTATCTCTATAGATAGAGCCAATGCTTATTAAGCACCTAAGTGGTTGGCAATGTGCCGGAGGGTTTTAATGTATGTAAACCCAGAAAGTTAGGGACTAACATCCCCATTTTAAATATGAAGAAAGCTAGGTTTCAAGAGAGTAAATAAATTGTTATTTAATGAACTAGCTAGTAAAAGGGCAGGGCCAAGATTTAAATCCAAATCGTTAAGTTAAATGCAATCTAATTTATTTCCATTGTAAACGTGTTTTCACCAAGCCACAACTATGCCTTTCAAATGACTTGGCAGGAAAATTGTATCCCTTTGACTAATGAAAACTTAGGGGACTCTATGGTGGTTACTCCAAGCTTTGACATTTTATAGTTTTCCCTGTTTTGCAAGTTTTATAGAAAAATAATTTATATTAAAGCTTTCTTTCCTTCATTTATAAACTGAGTCGGTTTTCTGATAACAGCTTAATTCATTAAGAAGTGATCCTAAATGACAGCTTTCAGTGTATTTTGCATTAATGTGACAGCAATCAACAGTTTACTGACTGTAAACATCGTTTCCTAGGTAGACAAAGGTCATGGAATGCTCTCATACATTCTTTTTCTTCCAAAAACAGAAGTACTTTTGAATTTTTAACAATAATGCCATATTACCAGTGAACACAAGAAATAATATCAAAAAATTAAAGACATCCGTAGTTCTATTCCTATTCCCATCCTTATTCTATGACAGTAACTGTTAGTATTTGTCCTTTCTGAACATTCATGCAGAGTGTAATGGTTAAGAGCATGGATTCACATTCCAGCTTTGCCACTTACGAGCTGTGTGACGAGGCAAATTAACCTCAGCCCTCAATCTTTTATCTGTAAAACAGGAATAATAATACTACCTACCACATGTGGCTCTTATATGGGAAAAAAAGTGGGATAAATTATGCTAAGTGCTGAGCACAGTACTTGGCACGCCCTAGCACTTTATAAATGGTTGCATAAAAATGTCTTTATCCATCTTTATATATATTGTTTACATAAATGGATCATGTTATACATATTGAGCTATAATTCTCACTTAACAAAATATCTTAAGACATATACCCATGACTATATGTAAGAATCTCCCTATCAGTTGAGGCATAATCCTCTATAGTACCCTTTATCCTCACATGGCCTTTCTCGCAGAGTGTGTCTGAGGAGAGAACAAGCTCTTGGTGTCTCTTCTCCTGAAGGCACTAATCCCATCATGGGGCTCTACCCTCCTGACCTCATCTAACACTAATTACCTCCCGTAGGCCCCATCTCCAAATACTATTACATTGTGAGGTTAGGGCTTCAACATACGACTTTTGGGGAGGACAGCAACGTTCAGTCCATAACATATTAGGGTAACAGATTTTTAAATAGTAAATGTTCATATGCATATCAGACTTTCTACAATTTATACTCTTACTGAAGTATGTGAGAGCCCGATCCTCTACATCTCATCATTAACTCATCATTAACATCAACATCATTAACTATTGTAACTCATTTTATTCTTTGATAATCTGATAGGTAAAACATTATATCTACCTTTGATTTGCATACATTTGTTTATTCATGAAGATAAATATCTTTTCCTATGTTTATTGGTGGACTATATTTCTTCATTTGGGAATTTCCACTGTATATCTTTTGTCATTTTTTCTATACTAATATTTTTCTCATTGATTTCCATGAGTTCCTTATACATTAGAGGTGTTGACACTTGTCTGTCAATACTCATCTACATCATACTTTCCCATGGCAACCAGAATTGACCTTGATGATACTCATTACACTCAAAGGTACTTGTTCAGTGTGGGTTCCTCACTTACTGGTTCACAAGCTCCATGAGGTCGGGCATGCACTTGTCCTTTTTTTTTTTTTAAGATTTTATTTATTTATTTGACAGAGAGAGAGACAGTGAGAGAGGGAACACAAGCAGGGGGAGTGGGAGAGGGAGAAGCAGCCTTCCCACCGAGCAGGGAACCCTATGCGGGGCTCGATCCCAGGACCCTGGGATCATGACCCGAGCCGAAGGCAGACATCCAATGACTGAGCCACCCAGGCACCCCAGGCATGCACTTGTCTTACTCAGTGCTGTGTTCCCAGCTCCGACTATAGTGTCTGGCCCATACTTGAATAAATAGCTCCAAAAATGTTGAATAAATTTGTTTTCTTTTTCTTTTAACTTTATTGATGGTGTCTTTGGTTATAAGATTTTTTAACCTTTATAATCAAATTCATCTATTTTTTTTGTTCTCAAGTTCGTACCATGCATAGAAAGGCTTTTACTCTCCAATGATTTAAGATATTTTCCTGCATTTCTTCTATTATATTTATAGTCTTAATTTTTGCAATAAATCTTTCATCTGCAAACTATTTTTATGTGTGTTTGAGGTAGATATGCAATTTTATTTTTCTCCAAATAAACACCCTACTATTTATTGAATGATCTACCTCTTTACCACCAATGTGAAAGCAATCTTTATCATATTCTATGTAGGACACATATATTTTATATGTATGTTTTGTTACGTGAAAGGAAAAAATCTCTATCTTTCTTCTTCTAAGCTTTTTTTCCCCCCTGATTTCATGCAAGGATATTTCTAGGTAAATATAGTGTCATTTTGCCAAGTCTCTGTTAAGTGCAGTTATTCCCTAAAGAGAAAGCCGCTGAGCAGGGTATTGGATCAGGAAAAATAATCTTCCAATCTGGCTTCCTTCATTAGCTCTCCAACGTTAAGATGCTCAGCTTTGAAAGATCCATAATCATACCTGTCTGACCTGCTTCACAGAGTTATTGTGAGATGAGAGGGTGCAAATTAGTCTGCATATTAAAAGTGCTCTAAAAACTAGACGTTCCTGAGAAGTGAGAATTATTCGTATTCTCTATTATTGACAAGTATCCAGCAATCTCATCTTGAAAGAATTTACTCGAACGGATTGGAACTAGATGAGTAACATTCTGTGGTAAATGGTGGCAAATCAGTGAAAACATCTTCCTGGTTTAGTCCAACTTGTATTCTGAACTGCCAGTGGGGAAGTCATCCTACAAAATGAATCAAGGACTGAAGACCTCTTGTCTAGTTTTGTGCGTCTGTCCTCTTGGTCCAGGACCATGTCTGTCACAAATCAACATAATCCTGCAGCCCTTCATTCTTGGACAGGGTCCCGGGGAGACCCGAGAAGCCCCCACGTACTTCTCCAGAGGGCAGTGGGATGGCTTGGATAAATGTGTTTTGAGAACTCTTTATTAGTTTCCTGAGGCTGCGGTAAAAATTACTGCAAACTGGGTGACTTCAAACAACAGACATTTATTCTTTCACAGTTCTGGATGCCAGAAAAGTCTGAAATCTAGGTGTCAGCAGGGCTGCACTCCCTCTGGAGGATCCAGGGGAGAACCCTTCCTTGACTCCGCCAGCTTCTGGTAGCAGTTGGCATTTTTTGACTTGTAGCTGCGTCATTCCAGTCTCAGCCTCTGAGGTCACCTTGCCTCTTCTTCATTGTGTTTTCTATTCTGGCTCTTATTAAGGGTATTTGCCATTAGATTTAGGGCCCACCCAGATAATCCAGGATGATCTCAACTCCAGGTCTTTAATTGAATTACATCTGCAAAGGCCCTTTTCCCAAATAAGGTAACATATTCAGGTTCCCGGGATAAGGGCACAGACAGATCTTTTTGGGAGCCACCATTCAACCCACCTCAAATGCCTTGTATCATAAGAGGAGGTAAATGCAAAGCAAGCTCAGAACATGGAGTGCTTTATCAGCTTGAGACCCAACAGGCCACAGCTGATAGTAGCCAAATGGAAGTTCATTTTCAAATGATGCTCATGAAGTTCTGACATTTTGCTGTTCCTAAAATATTCATATAGCTTCTCTCAGACTCAAACTTGACTGAGGTGGAATTCAAAGACTTACATTTAATTATCTCCTTCTGGCTCCCATTCCAAATCTTCAAACCCTGAATAGAAAAGAGTCAAGACAGGATCACCAAACTAGCACGTTTCTTATTTCAAACTACCATGTCGCCTCACAGAACAAGATAAAGATCTCAACACCAGCCTTCCCGTCAAATCCTCTTTGCAAAAGGCAACAGCTCAGGTGCTTCTCACAAGGGCAGCCTGTATTTCCCTAAGCAGACCTTTCCCTCAATCTTTCAGAGCATAGCTACAGCAGGACTGAATTTAATCACAGAGGGCCAAAGATTAAGATTTCTTGAGATCTAAAGTGATCTCTTGTGTTAGTCCTTCAATGGAAGAATCTCCTGTCCCAGGGGCACCTGCACTCATCTGAAGCCATGCTGTGTAGGAGTTTTCAGTGCTCATTCATAGGATAAAGCTCAATGGTTTTCACATAGTCCTTTCAGGATTTTTCATATTACTCTTCAATTTTAGGCATCTACCCCTCCAGAGAAAGCTTCAGCTTAGGTTGTTTCAGGAGAAGAAAATACTGGTGCTCACAAAAAGAAAACAAAACAAAAATACATTTTTTGCATCAAACAGATAATTCTATTTCCATTCCCAAACGTCTAGCTACCCAAAGGTGCCACAACCAAAACATGGAGAAATAGGACTTCAAAAGGTGACTTGGCAAGGGCTGTGAGCGTTGCCATGGAGAACCAGTAAAAATGCATTTTGTTTCATCTGCTAAAATAGCTTTTTGCAAACCAGAAAGAAGTGTTTAGGACACCTTCTAATTTGGAAACTTGGCAGTGGTGGCTTTAATTAGTAGATCAGAAAAAAGATTTCTTAGGAGGTGGAGTGACTTTTCCAAGGTCCCAGGGCCACTTTTTACAGGATCCCGGTCTAGTGCTCTTTCCACTACTGATACCACATTTTCCATTCTCTCTCTTTTTTAAAAAAAGATTTTACTTATTTATTTGAGAGAGAGAGAGCACGCACACAGTGGGGTGAGGGAGAAGGCGAGAGAATCTTGAGCAGACTCCACACTGACTGTGGAGCCCAACTTGGGGCTTGATCCCACGACCCTGAGATCATGACCTGAGTCAAAACCAAGAGTCCCTCACTCAACCGACTGAGCCACCCAGGCACCCCATCCATTCTCTTATAACTAAAATACTCCCTGGAGTGACAACTCTAGGGATTCTATACCAAGTGGACTCTATGCTTTCTCTAAAGGACCATTAGTAAGTATTTTCAGTGTTGGGGGCCATATGGTCTCTGTTACAACTGTTCAACTCTGCCTGTGTAGCCATACAGCAGCCATGGAAAATATGTAAACAAACGGCATCACTATGTTCTGATAAAACTTTAATTACAAAAACAGGCAGTGGTTTGCTTTGGCCTGTAGACGGTAGTAGTTCTCAGGCCCCTAGATAGACTAAGGTTGGAGTTCAGTTTCATTAACTCTCACTTTCCTGTTCTGTAAAATGGGTATAATAACAGTATAGCTGTATAGGTTGGTTGTAAGGATTCGATGATGTAAGTATGTCATGTGTTTATAGTGCCTGGCACGTAACACTCAATAAATGTTGGCAATTATTATTAGTATTATTATTATTTATAGATTTTATTTATCTGTTTGAGAGAGAGAGAGACAGAGAGCTTGAGTGGGGCAACTGGGGGGGCAGAGGGAGAGGGAGAAGCAGACTCCCCGCTGAGCAGGGAGCCCAACGTGGGGTTCAATCCCAGAACCCCAAGATCATGACCTGAGATGAAGACACTTAACCGATTGAGCCAGCCGGGTGCCCCTTTTATTTTTTTAAATTTCACTACAGTTAACATACTGTTATATTAATTTCAGGTATACAGTATAGTAACTCAACAATTGTATACATTACTCAGTGCTCATCATGATAAGTACACTCACTCTCTTTCACCCATTTCACCCATTCACCTCTATTACTATTTTTTATTATTATTCTACCACTAGTTTACTTTTTATCATACGTTCCATAAAAAGGAAGAGAAACAAAGGAATCAACATGTAGTGATCTTTCTTTTTCCCTTGCCCCCAGACAAACCAAAATGTGCCCACTGCCATGAGCCACCCTCTGCTTCACGAACATTATCGGGTAGCTGATCATCACAATCACACAGATGGTAACATCACACTCTGAGCTCCCAGGGCTCCATATGCCTCACATAGACAGTTTGTCTTCTATTTGGAACCCTGGTAAGTTCTGAGCTCCTAGAGCCTCCTGGCTCCCCGACACCAGGTGCTCAAACAGGTAGTTTCTTTTAAAATATCGAAAAGCTTTCACTTTCATTGTTTATTTCTAGAGATTTTAATGAAGCCAGGTGCATAGTTTCAAAGACCAGTCGTTTTTGCTGGTGCAACCATGCTCCTTCTGTTTCCTTCTAATTTGAAATTTTGTACTTCACAGAGCTCCATCTTTCCAGTGCTTGTGAAAGCTACAGGAACTGGGGCTTCAACTTTGTTGAAACCTTACTCATCTCTCCTCATGCAAATAGGGTGGGATTCAGGATAAGGTGGGCTATCTTTCACCTGCTGTAGATTTTACTGGATTATAAAACCTCATCATTATTACATTTCAATGACACAGGCCCCAGAGATTGCATTATGACAAGGTTCTACTAAACTTTAAAATATTAAACCCTTTTAAAGCTGAAAGTATTTAATAATATGTCTCATTAATTTTTTAACCTCTTATGTAGGTGACAAATATTCCTGAATTTATGGTTGACAAATTAAACCCTAGGGACAGTCCTGAATAGATTGACTGTAGACTAATGAAATAGCCTGTAAAATTGTTCTGTCCAAGCTTGGATTCGACACTGGAAGTCTTCACCGTATCATTGCCATGGAGCTCTGAAGTCAACAGGTTCATATATAAGAAATATCCATTTCATAATTGCCTTAATCCAGCAGCGCATGGCTCCAATAAAAGTATCACAAATTCAGAGATACAGGTGCCCTTTTCTTCACAATTTTGGCAACTATGTGACGTTACCTTAAAGTTTCCTGAAAATGACATACGCGTTTCTTTCCTTTCGCTTTCTTCAATGTGCCAACAGATCAACCTTCATGGGCACACTACCACATATCCGTCCTCTTCGGTAGGGTCCAAAGCTTAGATACAGATTACAGAGGGTCTTTAAATTCAGCAAAGACACTTCTGGTCTAACTTCCAGTGACTTCCCTTCATGAAACTTCCACCAGATTTGAGACACCTTGTTTTGGTGCCGTTGCTGTCTTGCCACCTCCTCTCCCACACCTGGTAGGTGATATGCTTCCATCCTTCCCGGCTCAGCTCAGAGCCTCCCACCTCCCCGCTGTCCCTCTGCATCACTCCGGACAGAAGCCAACTCTCCTTCCCCTGTATCCAAATATCCATCACCCGTGCAGTCAGCGCTGAGGTGGCTCCCTTGCTCTCTGATCGTATGCCTTCTTCACTCCATACAGGACATCTTCTCTCCTTTACTAGACCACAGGGTAAGATTATTAAAATCCTTCTCCCTCGGAGCCTAGCACAGGTACCCTGCCCAAATGACAACTTCAGTTAATGTTTATTGAAAGCTCAGTGCAAAATCTAAAACAGATTACCTGCAGGCTCTATTAAGGGGCGCCCCATAAATTAAATGAGGATTAATTTGTAGTTTTTACCTAAGAAAATACATTTTAACTTCAAAGTAATCTTATTAACTGCACTTAAAAAAATCCATTTAAGAAGACAAATGAATGAGTCAAATTGTTTTTCTTGAAAACTCACTTCCATACAGGCAGCCCGTAATGATTTCAGTCCTGCGTGTGGCAAGGAAATCCGTCTCAAGAAAGGCAAGTGCTCTGATCTTCTGCTCCAGAGGGGAGTTTCGGACCAAAACAAAGGCCTTGCTGAAACTTCAGATCGTGCTTTGAAAGCCAACCAACGAAGGCTACATTTGGTTTAGTGAAGTGTTTTATACATCCAGACCCTAGAGACACATCTTGCTTGGTAGCAATGCTACTCAGATTTGGGACCAGAAAATGAGCCCCAAGGCTAAGCTTGTGAATAAAAAAATTGGGAAGCTATATGGAGCAGGGGAGCCAAGAACACTAGGCTCCATCCAAAGCCCTTAAAATATGCCCTTTCAAATAGCACTCTTCCAATTTCCCTCCTTTGCCTGTTTGGAGATTCAGAAATTCACTTATAATCTTTCAATGATAGACATCTGTTGGGAAAAAATAATAAAATATTTAAAGCGTTAGCTGATGTACTTCAAAGGAGCTAGTCCCACTGATTTGTTGCTCCCAGCCCAACCCCTTGGTCCTTTTCTCCTCTGCCTTCCAGATTTTGTTTGACATGTGGAAGGTTCATCTCGGTGCACAGGAGCCAGCCCCAATCCCACACTTGAAGTGAATCTGACTCTTTGTGCCAAAGGGACTCTGCAATCTTCAGGCAGGTTGCTAGTACACACATCCTTAACTCACTTTGCATTTTTTAAAAACCTTCTTCTTGCCTTACAGTTGAAAAAAACCTCTTCACGATATAATTGATTAAACATAATTTTGTTAAACATATTGAGCAAAATATGCAAGGTGGTGGGAGCAGCAGGGACAAAGTAAGGAGAGGATGTGTTCTGAGGAACCTACTACGACTGAGCCTTAGTTGAGCAAGTACACACGCCCCTGTTCAGGAGAGTACCTAACGGAGAAAGCACGGCGCTGGGGCAGTGGTGAGAACCACCAGTTTAAGTGTTTTTAGCTCTTTCTAACAAAACACTAAGCTCAAAATGGCTTAAACAGCAAAGTGGCATTATTTCACATAACGAGAAGGTTGGAGTTGGTTCATTCAGCTGCTCAATATCATCAGGAACCCGGGCTCTACTCATTTTTGACTTGGTCGTCTAGTTGACTTTTGTCCTCAGGCTTGTCACTGCAAGGTTGCAAAAATGGCTGCAGCAGCCCAGCATCAACACTTATATCAATACTACCTTTAAACATTGTCCTCTGAGGGTAAGATGCTCCCTCCTTCTGAAGAAGAAGGAGGCCTCCCCCAGGAGTCCCCACCTGACTTCCCATGATAGTTCATTGGCCAAAATTGTGTCACATACCAATTCTTAAATTCATCATCCAGCCTGGAGAAGAAAATTCTCATGACTAATTTAGATCAAGAACAATTCACCTCCTGAAGCTCCTGGGTATCTGATTATGAATAAAATCAGGGTTTATTAGCACGGAAGGCAGAGGGGCAATGACGGGTCATTAAGCAACTACAGTATCTTCTATAAGGAGGTCACATCCTTCAGGGAGATTAGGAATGCCGTTTGAAACCTCTATACTTTAATTTCTGCTAATGGGACCTTCCTGAAGGCTTTTGAGCAGGAAAATAACATGAGCAGATTAAGATGTAAGGGATTTGGAAACATTGTAATTCTGAAAATTATAATTCTTGTTTCACAACATTTACTGGTGGTACACATATTTTCATTCATTTATTGAACAAATATTTTCCGAACGCCTGCTGTTCCAAGTGTGAGGATGCAATGCTGAATAAAAATGCTGGGGTTGTTGCCTTCAGGAGAGCTTATATTCTGGTGGGGAAGGCAAACTACATCATTTCAAGTTTGACTCTGTTTAAGCAGAAAGGAGGCAGTGTAATAAAAATACTCAGCGAGGGAGTGGAGGTGGGACTGGTTTAAATTGGCTGGTCAAGGAAGATTCTTGAGAAGATGATGCTTGAACTAAACCAGAATAATAAGGTGCATGCCAAGGGAGGATCTGAGAGCAAGTCTGAAGCAGAAGGAACAAGTGCAAAAGCCCCCAAAAGGGATAATCTTGGCACGTTAGAGACCCACAAGGATCCTAGACAACACTCAGAAGGGGGCATGGTGGGAGATAAAGCTAATTTGGGTCAGGAAAGGATTTCTTAAACACCCGCACCCTCTTCTCAGAGTTGAGATGAAGGGGAAGGACATGGACCAAGCCAGGCACGGCTTCTGGCCCATGGTGAAAGGTTGCATGATATTCCAGGTATAATGGGAAACACACAGTTTTCAACAGGGAAGATATTTTTTCAAATTTTACTTTCTTTTATTTTCTGGCTTCTGTGTGAAAAAAAAGAGACATAAGGGGACAGGAGCCCCCTTACAACTCTGTTGTAAGGCAGAGTCCCATGTGCACGAAGGTGGCTTGGAATTGGGTGGCAGTGGGACAAGTGGACAGGTATTATGGCATGCTTCCTAGAGATTGTGAGGTAGAGGAGTTACGGTCAAGAGCTACTTGGAAAAGTTCAGTAAGAGCAGAGAGAAATTACTCCCTGAGGAATGTTCTAGGCTAGTGCTTTAGTGTGCATGTGAATCCTCTAGGGATCTTCGTAAAGTGCAGATTGTGACTCCGCGGGTCTGAGGTGGGGCCTGGGATTCTGCTTTTCTAACCAGTTTCCAGGTGATGTCACAGCTTCTGGTCTGAGAACCACACTCAGTAGCAGGATTCTAGCACATGGGACCTTAACTTACATATTTAGTTGTATTTCCTGCTACTGTCCTGTGCATACCGTGTACAGACTGGTGCTGAAACAGTGGCTACATGTGGCTATTTTAATTTAATTAAGCTAAAGTAAGATATTCAGTTCCTTAGTTGCACTACTACATCTCAAATGCTCAAAAGCCACAGGTGGCTAGTGGCTACTCTATCCGACAGCCCATGGATAACGAACTTGCCCTTATTAAAGAAAGTTTTATTGGGTGGCACTGCTCCAGGCCGAAGAAACTATTTCTAGTTCTCTATGCCTCCTGTTACCATCTTTCTTTATCCTGTCTTTTCCGAGGAACACACGTATTGTCTCTGTTCAAATCAAATGCATCTTTTAAGAACTATCTCAAGTCTACGTCTTCTATGGAACGTTCCTGGAACTGAAACTGGGTGCGCTGATTCCTTCAAATCTGTGTATTTGGTTTTTCTCCACAATGTATTTCTACTGTATTTTGTCCGCCTCGTATTCAAAGTACCCAGCTCTTTTCTCTGGTTGTAGAATCCCATTTTCTATGGGTGTGCATGTTGGGGAGGGGGAGGACTACTCACTCACACGATTCCGTGTGATTCATGTGAACCGAACGCTGCCCTCACCACGGTCATTAGCATATGAGCCAGAGGACAGCCAGTGACATCAATCCCAGGACACTGGCTGAATAATTAAAGGCGCTCTCTCAGTGGGGCACCCAGCCAGCCGAATGCGAGTCTGGGGCTGCTGGCAGCCATTTTGCCCTCAAATGTGGAGCCCTTGCGTGGGAATGAGAACCACGGAGAGGAAAGCCAAACCAGGAGATGAAGACAGATCCTGGATGACATCATCTCATACTTGGCTCTGCCTGTATTTGCAGTGCTCCATCTACCCTCGACCGTTAGTTACTGGGGACAATTTCCTACTTCCGTTTCAGCCGGTGGGCCTTGCTAATTCTCGGCCACTCCCCTTCCGGCTACCCGTTCAGCCATCCAGTCACACTCACACTCCCTTGGTTGCAGTTCACGGGTTCACAGGAGGCGTGCGAGCGTACACCTACATAAACTAAGTTTTTCTTTACAAGTTTTGATATTCAAATTATTTTGACATGTTGATAATCACATATGATGGAGCCAAAGACTATTTTCCTTATCTGCTAATGAAATGCTTATGGGTATTTCTTAAGTTTTTAGTTTGGCACATACATATTACAAATTGAGTAGCCTTTTTACTAAGTTACCCAAAACAAGCCCAAACTCCCTAGTTAGCATGTTATTACTTGCCTGGCTAACTAACCCATAAGAACCAACAGCGTATTTGTCCTTCAACCTCCACCACCTCCCGGTTTTGAAGCTACTGCCTTGGGCGCTGGGTGGGGCCAGCGGAGCGCCTCCAGATCCCACTCTCCCAACCCAACTCTCCCTCCTGGATCAGCTCACAGGAAACTTCTTAGCCTCATGTGTTGCCTTCCTCTCACTTTTGTCCTGAAATACATGGAATCTGGCCAGACCCTGCTCCTCCAATTGGCTCAGAAGGCCCCACAGGTACCACACTGTCTGGAAGGTTCCTAGGCCCCCAAACTCAAACAAACTCACCACCACCCCCGCCTGCCACTTGCTCTCTAAAACTGTATTTCCCAACTAGCACTGGGCAGAAGGTGGAGTGACTCATTCTTGAAGGAACAAAGAACAGACCCTCACTATTCCACCCTACCCCTCAAAATGTATTAATACATGTTGTTTACAAAATAAGACTTAAGCAGCACTCTAGAGGACTATGTACATGGTAAGATTTATCTTTTATTAGAGATCTTATATTACATATTCCCAAAAAGATATAAAATCTTCCAAGAGAAAAATATCAAAACCTATTTGATTCCAAGATAAGCAACATAATCAAAATGAAAGCACAGATTTTCTTCCAAAGGAATGTGAAAACATTTTGACACAAGTACAACAGACATGGGAAGGTAATTACAATGTTTCACATTTTATAGCATTTTATTTTAATCAGTATTTGAAGAAAACAAGGATGCCGAGTTCTCAAACATTGCAGGTAAAAGCTCAAATTTTCAAAAAAAAAAAAAAAATCACAGAAAGGAATGACCTACTTGCTCAACTGAACATCTGCGATAACAAATGTAATAAAACCCAAGCAAACAAATATACCACCGAGATCACAACTGAAGTGTGTGGTTTTTAGGTGTGCCAGAGACACTAAATAATCAGGTCTTGACCACAACCCAAAGCAAAAGCATCCTCTCATTTCCCTGATGACTTATTCTAAAAATAAAAAGCAGAAATTTGCTGGTTTAAAGAGAATTTCTGCTTTATCTGTGGACGGTGGCAACACAACACTAAGACCCCGACTGACATGGGACAGATCCATCTCAAACAACCAGAAGTGGCAAAACCACTGTTATTGCATCAAGATTTTTTATTTCAACTGATCAGAATTTCCAGAATGATTAAGCACACCCACTTAACCACAGAACACAGTGAACTCCCAAAGGAAGCTTTTACATTTAAGATGCAATGAAAATACTGATCTTATTCCTGGGATTTGCTTCTGGCAATCTTAACATCTATAGATGTCCACAAAAAGGAAGTTTGTTTTTTTTTTCTTTTAGTTGTTTATCCCCCAAAATGAGGAAGGAAACTTACAGTACATGTTTATTGCATGAAATTACTCCCTTATAATATCTTCATCAACACCAGTATTGTTTCCCTAATTATTAAAGGTGAAAAAAGTTTATGAACTTAACATAACTTAGCAATAATTGTAGGAGCTGCATCTTGGTTAAAAAAAAAAAATGATCATCAGACTACCCGGTGAAACAGAAATTAGGTTTCAACTTCTCTATAAAGATGCTGGAATGGCAGGAGGTAAAAGGAAGTTTAAAGTCAGAGAATACTAAATTTATTAGGTAACACAAAGAGAATTTTCAAAAGTGTACATACTCAGTGAGTCCTTTCTATCCTAAAACTGAATATTCTAAATGTTTCTAATGTTGCTTCAGTGTTAATGTCATGTTAATCATGATCCCAAATAAATTTTATCAAAAGTATTGTAATGGCACATAGGCTTGGAACTTCACTTTGAGTTTAGCACGTACAAAAGTTTGGAATTCACTCAACACACGTTCTTTAATAAAATAAATCAGGATGAGCTACCTATAAGTGGGTTTCAAAACAGGGTCCCTTTTAAAGCATTCTTTCATAGAATTACCTCCTGTGAAATGGAAACAGTGTATGGATTTTGCATGTCACACAATCCTTGCTTCAAGCTGCCGTCTTCTTGGCAGCAGCGGATTTTAATGAACAGTACTTTTTCTTCCTTGTTTTGTTTTCTGACATCTCGGTACATTCAAATAGTCAAAATGTTTAGAATAACATCACCACAGATTTAATGAAACAGATCAGAACGTGGCCAGCATTGTCAGGCAAAACTGGTAACACTTCACGTGTCACAGAAAGTACCCACCTCCTCCCCACCCCCGCCCCCTCTCCCCCTTCCTCAGTCATATGGACACCAAAAGATTTAACAAGACTTATAAAAAAATAAGGCACATTTATTTTGATATGGTTATTTTTAAAATAGAAAACCCCTCTCCGAACATCTGTATTCAAATGAGCTGTGTAAAAAGACACCTTGTGGTACCTAAAAGAGGTTATGGTACCTATGGGATTGCTTCTTCTATTTTAGTGACAATGGAATAAATTGCACCTATCCCACATTGTCAAGTAATGAAAATATGCCTCTTTTTCTACTATTGAATGATTCAAAATCTGCTATTTCTGGAAATACTTACAAAGAGTGAGAAGGGAGGGGTCAAGTGGTTCATTAGAAAAAGGTGTGAAGATCAATGATGTACAGATATCATAAGGGTTGATGGATTGCACTTTTCCACATATTTCAATACACAAAATTTTTCAAATGCGTATGAATGATTGCAACCATTTTGGCCATTAGCTATTACCCTTCAGCTTTTTATTCCATTTTGGTAAAAATGGGTATTTTTGTAAAACTAATGAAGGATCAGCAACATGAATACTTACAACAATCTCTTCACAACCCCTGACACAGATATAGTTAGTTAGCATTTAACCTGAGATACAATCTGTGGAGAGGTTGTTTTAGACATTTCTTCCTTCGTTGTTGCATCGATTCATACTGATGGTGGTGGTTCATGGATGGAACTTAAAAAAAAAAAAACTGGCTATAGCATGGCTTTTTTTTTCTTTCTGTACTAGTAAAAAAAAAAAATAATAACAATCACAGAATTCATGTCCTCACAGTAGCCAGAAGCTAAAATAATGTGCTTCCTTATTGCACGTCAAACCAAGAAGTATATAAAAGACAATGCTTCCCAATCCAAATCTGAAAGCCAGGTTCATCTCAACTGGATTCGGAATGTGCTGATTTCCATGGGACTCAAGTTGATCTCACTTATATTTCGGGCATCTGGAGGTGAATGCATCAAGGATAATGATGAAGGTATGAGACTTGCGACAGTAAACATGCTAAAAAGCTTCTGTACCAAAATCTAGAAAATAAATGATAAAAAAAATTGCAGTTAGGTCAACTTTGAAGAAAGATTAGTAGCACATCTATATATTTATTCGGTGGAAAATAGAGTAAAATAGTGTGTTTAAAGTTTCCTTTTAATGATAAAAAGGGGAAAAGGAAGGAGATTAGACACAGCTCTGCGTGCTTGGACACACAGACCGCCCTGGGACAGACACCTAGGAGAAGGGTAACCAGGAGAGGACAGCTCACTCTACATTCTTCTTCTGAATTTCTTGAGAACCTATCACGTGCAGGGGCCACTTTTTCAATAAAAGAAAACACATCTATGAGCCAGCAAGCTTTAAAAACATCTGTGTCCTCTTACACTCAACATTTACACCTAACAGTTGTGGTTCTTCTTGTTCCCAAAGAGCTGAGAGAAAGGACACAGGGTCCTCATGTCAGTGAGTCCCATTTTCAGGGTTGGGGGGTTGCTGAGAAAGTACTACCCTCATCCCATGTCTCTCTGGATCATATAATCCCCTTGACGCCTTAATGTCTACATACAAATGCTTACAACCAAGTATACTCACATCATCAGTAATAAGGTAAAGCGTAAATATCATGAAAAACAAACCCAAAACTATCAGTGCTTTCTTCGCACCAATTCCACGGAGGGCATGATACGAGAAATGAAGAAGCTTATCTGCCTAAGTGGATTTTGACGCCCTGCCATATTGTCTTTTCTCTCCTTTTCAGATCCTATGCACATTCTAGTTTGTAGGGTTGGAACTGAATCACTTAAGTCTGATCTACAGGTTATCTGTGAGGTTTTGGAGAAGAGCTGGGTCAGCTGAGCTGCCCCGAGGGGCAGACCTGCCTGTGTGCCATTCAACTGTCTTCTCTGAGCACAACCTGCTCAGAGCCAGAGGCAGAAGGCTGGAGGTTCATTTCCTTCCAAGGAGAGCCTGAGGGAACTATGAGAAAGACCAGCTCGAAGAAGACAGAAAAACCAGGCAGCCGGCAGGTCAGTCTGAGGACCTGTTTGGCTGGCACGGTGTGGACTCCTATGCAAATCTGGCTTGATCAGGAGCTCTAGACCCTCATTTCCCCTGGGAAAACAACTGACTGGAGCTAAGTAAGGGTGCTTCGGGGCTGTGGTAAAACTCCCCGACTGGCCAGTGTCACCGCTTCCCTACCCCACCCCACCCCACCTTCAGTTATTATAAAACCTGCTTTCGCCCCTCTGAGACTTCACGGAACTAGATCCTACATAAGCATGTGTGAGAGAGGAGGGAATATGGGGCGGGGGGAGGGAAGAAGATGCTTTGTGGCTGGCAATGAAAGGCCTAAGAATGGAAGAGGATGTTGCCCTTACACGTGCCCATGTTCCAGACGTGCATTTTGATGCTGACAAGGAGAAGAGACTGAAGGTTGAAAAGTGCTTTCTTAAGATGGAGAGACTTGAGCTAATTACAGCAGCTGAGGGGAATGAGTCCGTGAAGAGGCAATGAAACAGTATCTTATTGTCAGAATGATTAGCAGAAAGCAAGGATTTCAAAGCACATGAAATCAATAAGCAAAAATCCCTTTTCAGCTCACCTTTCCCTGGGTTGTAGAACAAAGCAGCCCTGTGTCTCTGCTTGAGAAGCGGCAGTCAAACCCCTTTCTGTGGAGGATCAAGGCCGCCTCATCGGAATGCTTGCCATCCACCTGCAGATGAGCAGAGAGCGACAAGACGCCACAGCGACATTAAGGCAAATAGTGACACCACTGTATACTCCACTGTTTTAAAGTCAGCATCCCCAAACCAAAAATGCTCATTTTATTTAGCAGTGAAGCCAGGAAAATTCATTTCCCCTCCAGTCCCACGTTCACTGTCAGACCTGCTACATCCCCTCTACCTTCCCCACAAGGAGGCAGGTGACAATATGTTTTAAGTCACCTCATGCCCTGGTTTCTGGCACAGTCCCCGAGGACCTGGGTGTCCTTTTGTCTACATGTCACATACTGTATTATCAAAGTTTCTTCAAATAAAGCATTTATTTTTTTTAATTTAAATTCAATTACTTAACATATAATGTATTATTGGTTTTATGTCTAGGTAGAGGTCAGTGATTCATCAGTCTTACATAATACCCAGTGCTCATTACATCACGTGCCCTCCTAAATGTCCATCACCCAGTTGCCCCATTCCCGTAACCCCTCCCCTCCAGCAACCCTCAGTTTGTTTCCTATGATTAAGAGTCTCTTATGGTTTATCTCCCTCTCTGGTTTTGTCTTGTTTTACTTTTTCCTCCCTTCCCCTATGATCCTCTGTTTTGTTTCTTAAATTCCACATACGAGTGAGATCATATATAATTGTCTTTCTCTGATTGACTTATTTCGCTTAGCATAATATCCTCTAGTTCCATCCACTTCGTTGCAAAGGGGCAAATAAAGCATTTAATTTTTATTTATTTAGTTTTTAACATACATGTCAGCTGAATAAAGTGTACCTGAATTTAGTCCTTATCTGGTCATTGAATGATGTATCATCCATCTCAAAACTGAAACACACTTCTTTATTGAATGCTAATTTTTGCTAATTGCATTAACATTTTTAATCTTTAATGCACTGGTTCATTATTTTTATATAAAAGACATTTAAATTGAATTAGTTATGCTTATCACTTGCTAGGCCAACCACATTTATTAGCTTGATGTATCATTTAAATTCACATTACAGAAGCTATTCTTGTGCAGGCAAAGAGAAAAATACTAAACATGACAAGTCAGCTACAGGGATCAATATACACTTGCTTGCAGTAAAATTTCTTGCATCCATTTAAGTAAGGATGCCATGAGTGCTCTGAAAATTTTAAGTTACAATTCTCTTAATAAATTTTATGTTTCCTCAAGGGGGGAGACGCTTCTGATAATAAGCAAAATAAGAATCCTTGGACGAATTAAGAAAGGGACAGCTATTCAAAGGAGTTGAGTGTGCTCAGCACTGACCTGTGATGAAAATGATCCCTTTTTCTCCTCTGTGACCACAGATACGAATATGTCCAAGTTCTTAATCATCCTCACTGGGGGATATGATTTTTAAATGTGCCACAGAGACATCTTCTCTGAGGAGCTGCCAGTATTCTCACCACTGATTTGACTTTAATGTGCTTGAACAATTTAAAGCTGGCCTCACCTCAGATTCTTGGCTGGAATAACCTGTTTTATGATATTTCACACTGGTATTTTGCAGTGGTACTGCTAAGATTTTGAAGGGAGAGGAAAGAGTCATTTAAGGAATTCTGAGTCATCACAGGACCGACATGATAAACATAGCAAGTTTAAATCATATGACAACGTTTTCTAATAAAATTTCAAGGTGTTTCACACAGTCCCAAGATAGCATGAAAGGAGCACAGTAAAAAAAGAAAAAAAAATTCCTTCATTTATCACATACATAAGGTCTCCAGAAGAACAAGGATAAGTCTGTTGTGGGCTAAGTGTATAGGCTTAGAATAGTTACTGATTACTTAAGCATCAGTTTCTTTGTCTGTAAAATGGACCTAATGCAGGTTTCCCCTCTTCATGTGAGTCATGGTGTCTGTAAGACGTTGAAAATACTATGGTGGCTTAGCTTATAGGACAGAATGTGTTGGTGCAGAAGCTAGAGAAAATGGATCAGAACCTGGGCTGGGAGTCAGGCAGCTCGAGATCTAGATCCTAGCTCTGCAATTTCCTAGATGCTTTTAGCAAAACCTGGTTTTTCCTTTACCATAAAATGGAGATGAAATTCAATTGTGTAACAGAGACTCAGCCCAGTGTCTGCAGCAGAGGAAGCCCTTGGTACATTTTAGCTATTATTCTTTCTGTCATTGTAATCTATAAGTATTTGTGATTATTTTCCCAATAGCTCACTTAACTTTTTATTCATAAATTTTCTTGGTGACATTACAACTCTGTAGCTGAGGAATCAGAGACCCTCCAAACTATATGTCAACAATTATGCATCAAAATCATAACATAACAAAATCATGACCAAGTCCCAATTCAGATTCACTATTTACATGGTCTATTGATGAGGCTCTTTTAAAAGCACCTATCCTTATAACCTAAAGCATTTGGCCATTTTAACTCACTAGACCATCCTTACAAAACCACCAGACAGCAGGCTTTGTGAAAATTCCCACAACACATCTGCTCTTGAAATAATGAATGTGTGAGGCCTTTACCAGACTGGAGGTGATAATAAAAAAAAAAAAAAAAGGAAGCATCTTTGGAATTTTGCCATTAGTTTTACAAGAGATTTAAACAATACAAAAGTAGAACTTGAAGTCATAAAGAGTAATTTTCACTGATGGAAAAAAGTTACACTTTCTCTAAAAACCAAAACTACATTGCTTTCGTAAGGACCAGAACACCAACTGAAATAGCAATCATCTTGTCCAAGTTTTTAAAAATTAAATATTCATGAAAGTATCAGTTTTCAAGCAAAAATACCTGAGGCGAAGCAGCAGTTTTTCAGTTTCAAAGTCTGTCTCGTCATTTTATTTCTGAGAAAACTGTTTTTCAAAGTACGGAAACTGAATTTAACTTGAATATGCATGCAAGAAAACAGATACCTTCACAAAAAAGATGCTGTTCACTCGAGGAGAGTAAACACTCTGAAAGATCTGTTTTTATATTAATTAATGTGTGAGTACTCTCCGGACCTCAGGAAAAAAAAAAAAAAAAAGGGAAGGGGATAGGGAAGAACATTTACCAAGTTTGAAACTGCACCACAGGTGAGCTTCAAATCAAGTGTCTCTGTATACAGCTCAGATCACATTTGAGGCTGAATCCCCTCAGGAAGGCTTGGGTATTCCAAAGCCACTCAGAGAATCCACTACAGAACTTGTTTCCAGGGGATAAAGCAACCTGTGGCTCTGTGGCTAAGCAGGGCCCGGAAGTTTCTCTGGCAACGGGGCACGGGGGGATGGAAGATGGTGCGGCCGGCAGAATGAAGCCATCAAGGCTAGAAAAAGCTGGATCGGGAGCAAGACACACGAACCAGTCCTGTGTCTGCAGATACTCCTTTAACCTCTCAGAACTCACAAAACTCAGGAGATTCGTGAAGCGCCCCTTTGAGGATCAAGTCCCAACCATAATGACAGTAACAGCAATCGCAGCTAACACTTTTTGAGCACTTGCCGTGTGTGGGACCCTGTACAGAATACTTTTCACGGAAGAACTCAATTCATCTCATAACAGCCTTTGAAATGGTGGAGGTGGTATACAAGTTTGTATTATTATATTTAAGTGCATGTGAACACTGCAGTCATGAAGCATGCCCTCTCATAGTCAACTAGCAATTATCACTGACTGACCCTACATTAGTCCTTCACGATCTTTCCCACAGATGGCGGGTGGGTCCTTCTAAGGGACTGAGTGGTCAAGAGAAAAACAGGCAGAGTATTCCCTAACATCTTCAGCACTCTCACGCCCCTTTGTTCCCATACAAGAGGAGTGTAAGGTTCTGGACCGGGATCTGGAGTCAGACATGCTGGGGTGCGCCTCTCAGCACACCGTTCACTGGCTGCATGACCTGGGAAAGCTACCGAACATCTTTAGGTCAGCTGGTTTCCTCTTCTGTAACAGGGGGGCACAATATTGCCTACCTTCCCAGTACTGCTGGGAGAGCTAAACAAGGTTCTTTACAAAGAAAACACTCAGCTTAATGCCTGGCACACAGACAATTTTAGGCATCCTATTAATTTTTCAAAAAATATATACGGAATATAAGTCAAGGAGACATCGAGATTTACTTTGGGAATAAAATTCAACCTCCAATTTATATAAAAAAAAGGTGCCTATATTTTTATTTCATTGAACTCTCACCATTGAGAACCTTCATCCGTCACGCACTCAGTGCTTAGTACATGCCAGATACTGTTCTAAGTGCTCTACAAACGTTAACTCATTTGATCCCTAGAACATCTCTGAGGTGGGTCCTGTTATCATGGCCATTTGCGAATGAGGCAAATGGGAGAATGAGGGGCTGTGCATTAAGCGAACCGGCCGGTAAGCGCAGGTGATGTGCTCAAACGAAGGCAGCGGGACTCCAAAGTGCTCTACCAGCTTCGCCCTCCTGCCTCCGCGCTAGCTATGGACTGGTGCCCAAGGATACCCGCTAGGAGGGAAAAGAGAAAGATCACTTTTAATGTGACAGAAGAAAAGGCTATAACCTGAAGGAGCTCACTCTCTGATCTGAGGTTAGAAAAAGGGAGTATTTAATCCGAGGTTCCAACAGCCCTAAAACCACGACTTATCAAAACATACATCAGTTGAGAAAGGAAGGCGTGGACACTGTCATTTCCACCCACCCACGCCATTTGAAATGGGATTTAAGGCCATTCTGAACATCATACGCGCACACGGCAGTGTCTCATAAGCAGAGCAGCAGGCAAGTTTCCCTCCATCGGAGTGGGAGAGAAGCCAGAGAGAGCTGTGCCGGCCCCGCCTCACACCACAAGAAGTTTGCCTAGCGCATCAACAGATAAGCACACTCCTGGAAACTGCAGTCAACGTTATGTGTGCACCCTTTTTTTCTGTGGAAGAGAGAAGCCATAACTTTGACGAGATTCCCTAAGAGAAATGTGTCTCCACCCTCCTCAAAGAACGTCTAAGGTCCATACAGATTAAGGCATGGCTAAACAGCTGGTGGAGAAGTTTCTCCAACCTGCCCAGACTCCTTGAAAATGCCTACCGACATCCATCTCTCCCTGTATTCTAGGCAAGTGGAAAGGTGAGAAAACTGCACACTGCATTTTAAGTCCTGAGATAGGAAGTAACCAGTAGGAATTCATTTTCCAGGGCATTTATTAAAATGTCTAATAACAGTTATCCTGTTTTGATCAACAAGATGACAGAAAGAACAGGGAAGGTGAAGGGCTGTTCTTAGATATGTACAACGAGGAAATTTTCTCCACAATTTTCACCTTTCCAGAAGCTAGGGAGATTAATAAAGCACCGATCAATTCTTATAAGAAAGGCAAAATGAAGTAAAAACCTTAAACTGCCTCTTACAAGAAAAGGGGGCGGTGTAAACAAGCGGAGAGAGAAAATCTTATTCGGTAAGTGGTGCTGATGTTGAAATGATTATTTAACTATTTGCAAGAAATGGTTAAGCAGAAATCAGAATAAAATGTCACAGAGATAAAGCTAAATGTAATACACAGAGAGGTAGATATAAGATACATATCTATAAATGAATTAAATAAAAATACATCTGAACATAAAAGAGGCGGAAATAATCTGGGAGGAAAGAAAAAGGTCAAACAACGTATCACTGTGCAAAACATCAAGGCAGCATGGCTCCATGAAGCCTAATTAAATGGCTTAATCAAATTCCTTCTGGTCCCTGGAATGTCCACATTCCAGGCTGAAGCTATCTCTCCAGCCTACAGAACCCCGACCGATGATCCGTGCCCCCGTGAGATTCCCCCAACATCCTCTCTACCAAGACTCCCTTCCCCCCTAATCAATACCCTTTTCCTGAGGATGGCATGGTTTTCCTGTTCCCGACCACTTCACTGGTGCTCCAATTCCCCACCTTTCAAGCCTTTACAGAATCTTCTTTTTAGTATCTCAAGCTTCTGACAGTACAAGAAAAGGAGATGATAAAGAGAAGAGAGGGGGGCCGAGCCTCCAGGAGGAGAAGGCTGACAGTTCACTGCTAGACGGGACTGCACTGGCGCACTCGGCCATGATGCGAGGCAGGGTTTAAGAGATGTCTGTTCCCATTGTCCTCTGACTGCAACTAGATGGCATGCAATCAGTTTTTTCCAAAAACACATAAAAATAAGAGTAACATATGCTTATATAAAACCATAAACTCATCTACCAATATAGAATAATTCCTGAAAAACTGGACTCCGAGGAACAGATTTAGTAACTCTTAAGAAGTCAAACACCACCCTCCAAGGCCCTGTACAGCACCCAGATTCAGAAAACCTGCATGTGGGTCCTAATTCTGCCATGTACCGCTGTGTAACTGTATCTTAGTCATTTAACTTCTAACTTTTACTTTCCCAATTTAGTAAATGGAGATAACAGTAATGTCTAGAATCATGAGAGTTTTTAAAAATTACTAATTCTTAAGTTGCCCCACCCCAGACCTAGGGAATCAGAATCTCAGAGATGGGGAAATTTGTAAAAGTCTTCTCTATTTCAAAATCTCCCCGGTGTGATCTGGACACACAGACTCTGAGGGCTGGTAGTTGGAAATGCTGCAGCACCTTGGTGGGTCAGCAACACCTCCAACCCTACCGTGCCTCTCTCACTGTTGCTCGAGTCCATAACCTCTTTCTTCCTGAGGAGTCAGGCTGCCCAAGTGAGGTTTAGAACTTGAGGAACCTTCAGACGGTGACCTGGGAGCTGGGCAAGCAGGGGCCTCCTCCATCTCGCTGCTGATGAGGGGGTGAGGCAGGAACAAAAATGTGCCTCCATCGTGTCAAGGTGGTTCTCAGACACATTTCTTGTGGGAGGTGGTAGTTAGGAAAATGCTTACTTACATACAGGCCAATGGAGACCTCTGGTCTTGCTTGGAAGCCGAGAACTATGTTCACATTATTTCAATGGGAAAAATGCTTTGCAACCTCCAAAGGAACAATTCATTATTATAAGTTTGGAGCTGCCAGCACACAAAAATAGGAATACAGTCCAAAATGTTGAGGTCTGGTTTCTGGATTTCTTCCAAGTGATTTTTGTCTTCTTCTAGTGTAACCATGAAATTACACTTGACACCTTTTTAAGTACCAAGCTTTCTTTGATTCAATACCTACATCAGCTTCTTTCAATGATTATTTTCCTATTATCAGAGGTTAAGGGACAGAAAGCAATTCTTTAAAGAAGTGATTTTGAATGGACAAATCAATCCCCTTGGATTACTGGTGAGCTTTTAAACAATTGTTAGAAATATGTGCTAAGAGTCAAAGACTAACACAGGAACCGGCACTGATTGATAGGATAACGTAAAACAGCCCCAAATAATACCAAGTTCTGATCATGTGCCAGTGTGCTAGTTATGGTTACACATTAATATTTCAGTCTTTATTCTTCCTGGTCAAATTGTTAAATTGCTTTCTATTTCCTCTGCTAAAACTCTAGTTTGCACCTGAGCTGGCAAGTACCGTGCACCATCAGGGTGACAATGTATGTTTACAAAGCACTTCTGTTTCCAAAGGGCTTTCACAGCATCAGTTTATGTGTTGCTCACAACAGACCTGCAGCAGGCAGATCTGATAGCAGCCCCATTTTATAATGGGCAGCTGAGTTGGCACTCGGCCAGCCATCAGGGAGTGGAGGTGGGCCACCTGTTGAAGGGTGTGAGGAACAAGGGAAAGCCAAGCGGACATAGTGAGTGGAGGCCAGACCACACGGAGCCAAATTCTTCAGAGTCTGAACCAACTGAATAGCAATGGGATTTTTAATCTGGGAAGTGATGAGAACTGGATGACAGGAAGGCAGGCAATAAGCAGGAAGCAGGTAACCACAGAAAAGAGGTGATCTGGAGAACAAGTGTCGGCCCTGGATTATAGAGGGGAAACCCTACAGTCATTGACTCCAGACAACTGGGTCTGCTTCCAGAAAACAATCATGGGAAAGAGTCATCTAGAAACGAGGCTAAGGAACAGTGGCCACTGTGTGCCCCAGAAGCCCTCAGATCCTTAGGTTGCTGATGTCCTCTACCATCCACGCTCAGAGGCGGCAACGTGAGGCTCGGAGTCTTTAGTACCCCCTACTCTATCCCCTCCTTCCCTTTGGCTTATGAATTGATGAGAGGAAAAACTCAGGAAGGCTATCCATCGCTGGTGTGTTCTTTCCATGAGTCAAAAAAGTTGACCCACAAAAGACTAGCAGAATCCTAGAAAGAGAGCTCATGAGATTCGCTCAACCAGCAAATTGTTGCTGAGCCCCTTCTATGTGCAAGCACTCTTCTAGGCAACAGGATGCAGCAAGGAATGAAAGAAAAGGCCAGCTCACATGAAGCTTCTATTTTCACAGCACCCACGTTTAGGCCTTTCTACTTGCTTGTAACTCTTCCTGGACCATTCTACCCCCAGAAATCTGCATGAGTCACTTACTCTCTAACCTCCTTCAGATTTTTACTCCATTAACACCCTTTCTGCAAGGTCCTCTTCCAACCACACAATGCAAACTCGCATCACCTTCCAGAACCTTCCCTCCTATTTTCCCTCCCTAACACTTAGCACCATCTAACACATTATATGTTTCTCTTATTTTTTCTTCTTTATTTTTCTCCTCCCACCAGAATCCATGCTTCAGAAAGGCAGGGGTGATGGTCTGGTTTGCTCACGACAGTATCCCCAGTGCCTTTAGCTGTAACTGGCACGTAGTGGCATGAAATAAATCCTGTAGGTTCGTTCACATGATCAAACAAGCCTTTTGACACATGCAGATATACACAGGCCTCCTGTGTTCACCTGTACTCATTATCACAAGCCGCATGGATATCCCCACATAGTCAGGCCTAAGTTCCTTCTCTTGGTCATAGAGTTTTAAAAGCCCTATATGTTCAAATTTGCAAGCATTTATCCTTACTTTACTTGGTTTGCTTTAGTTCTTTGTGCTTAAACGAAACGTTTTTCTCTTCTTATGTGGTCTTCAAACATGAGCATTCTCTTCTTTTCATACTCAGGCCATTTATTACATTCCCTGCAGAATCCCTAAGCACTTAAGACTATTTCTAGCTATGCATATGTCAATTCACAATATCAAAACAGCTCTACAAAAGATAAAAATGTCAAATGTCTATTTTTTATTCTTTTCAAATGCAATCTCTGACTTTAAAAGTAGGCATACATGTAAACAAAAGCAGTCTAACTGAATTAAAATTCCAAATCTAATCAAACCTTCCCCTCTCTTCCTCTAGTGTATCCTTAGATGTCTCTAAATAGTTGGTTTCTCAATGCAAACGTCTGAGTTGCAGTGATTTTCAAGAGAAAGATAGGAATGTACAAGGCCTCTGATACAGAAATAATTAAATGCTATGCTTCTTAATTCTCTAACGCCTCAAGATACACTGGCTAACAAGGAGAAATGAATGGAAAATGCCAGAAAAGCTGATCTTATGGCCTGTTCTCCCACCTACTACAATGTGACCCCAGGGCCAGTTTTTGCTTTCTTATCTGTACAAAGATAATATACCCTGACCTTGGCACCACACAGAACTTTTCTGGGAATAACATAAATTAGTAAGTGGGATACGCTCTAAACTACACAGCAACAGTCAAATGAAAGGTAGAATGATTTTGCCTAAAGGCCAAGTCCTCTTAACGGCTCCCTGAAGCACAGTAAAACCCACAGTACAGTTGACCCTTGAACTGTGCAGGGGGTTAGGGGCGACGATCCTCCCCCCCACCGGAGTCAAAAATCCGAATGACTCTGACTCTCCAAAACATAACTACTAAATAGCCTACTCTTGATTGGAAGCCTTACTGGTAACATGAACAGTTGATCAGCACATATTTTGTATGTTATATGTATGTTACACTGTATTCTTATAATAAAGGAAGCTAGAGAAAAGACGATGTTAAGAAAATCATAAGGAAAATATATTTTCAGTCCTGTGGTGTGTTTATGGGAAACAATCTGTGTAAGTGGACCAGTGCAATTCCAGCTCATGCTGTTCAAGGGTCAGCTGCAGTTCTTTCTGCTTCTCATCCCCTTATATCAAATACATTACAAAAAAGTAATTCTTTATAGATACATTTTGGGATATACCTTTGACTGTATTGTCCTCAGATTAACAAGATGAATGTCACAAGGCAAAGATGACAGTAACGGAGAGAATTCACCTAGCAGCTGAAGGGTGGGCACGGGGATCTTTTCTGTCATTGTAAAGACAGGATGATTCAGGAAAGAGGAAGTTATGTGGCTAACGAGAGAAGGATAACTGACCGACTTCTTTTCTTCTTCCTAGCAAGAAAAAACAGAAATGCTTAAAAGTTATATATATGCAGTTTTTACAATATTAATGGAATTACCTGACAGGGCTTAAAGAGAAAAGAAATATAAACATAAACAAATATTTTAATTTTATTATGTTTTGTAAATAACAGTCTTAGCCAACACAGAGATTACCAAGTCCATTTATAAGCAATACAAGAAAATGAACAGTGTCCACCTAACTCATGTTTAGAAAGATCTTTTTTCCATTGCTTTAGTATTAAAAATCCTGACAACATTTTCCAAAAAACATTTTAGGACAAGGTATAACATTTTATGGAAACTCCTTCTCAACCTGCAACAAAATTCTTAAATAGATGGGTTGGGATATTCACACATCTTGCACATCATCAAATGTGATCTCTTCTCCCTCAGGTTTTACCCACCATATCCTCATGGTTTCATTTATACACTCAACTAGACCATAACATCTTGTAGTGATCTGAAGCTATGCTCGATACATGTTACCCAATGACAGGATTTTTTGGGAAAAAACTCTCAAAATAAATAAGGTTTTTAAAATAACACAGGGCGTATACCTAGATCATCTGTTAAATTTGGTAAATCACTACCACTGAACTGAAACTGTTAAATTATGTTATGCAATAGTTAGTACATATTTACCTAGTACACAATTATTTAGTAGAATTTAAAAGCACTTTAGTCATTGCTATGGTATATACTTAAAGACAAGTGGTTCGGCATGTTCAAACATTAAATAAGTCTGCCAGGGCTGGGGATAGGCATATGGTAGATGATACACTCAATTAATTAAATCGATGACTAAGTAGAATCTTAACCAATAATGCCTAAGGTATAAGAGCACACATAGAAAAACAATAAGAAGAGAAAGTAATTTATGTAGAAAGGTTTTTTCATCAACAGTGACATGTGCAACAAATTTAATTTTGTATCTTATTTTTAAACTGTCCATTTTACTGATATCCTCTGATTTTGCATCCTTTTTGCAATACAGGGCTCAAATAAAAGGCTTGGCTACTTATCTGGCTGAAAAGATAGGATTTATAGGAGATACGGGGCTTAAAATTCGGAATGTCAGATTAGCACTGAACAGAGGGTATTGAGCAAAGAGTGGCAAGCATCTTGCCAGCAGCGAACTGTAGATGTCATTACAATTCAGACTATGGAGAGAGAAAAAAATTAAAGGCAGTAGAGGGACACTGCATATTAAGATACTGACTGATACAAGGTCTAAAAGACTTGTAAAAAAAATATGCACCCATCCCACACTCTTTTTTTAAAAGAAAGATTACATAAAGCATATATAATAATATTCACCAAACAATACTGAAATTTAATGCATGTTGTTGAATACTGAGGGAACAGTTTTAACTGGAAACTTTAAATGTACTCCAAGATCAAAGGACTTCATAATCTAGGTCAGGATTGCTGACAAAATCACTTTTCAGTAATAAAAGATAAAAGATCCCAACAGAAAAGAAGACACCTGCCGTATCAGAATCAGAAGGCATTAAGTCCATTCTAGGTCAAGTAACATTCAGAAAAAGCTCTCTGGCTTTGTTCTATGCTCTTGGAGGAATCCCTAGACACTTCAGTGAATAGGTGGGATACTTCTTGATGGATTATGTATACCTTTCAAACAGTAATGTGCATATACTCTTCCTCCCAACCACACCAGTTCCCTTGACTCTCAGTGCCCCCCATCCCCAACCTACCATACATAAAAATGGCTTGGGGAGCTTTAAACATAGATCCCCGAACCCTAACCCAAATCTACTTAATCAGAACTTCCAGGGGGGAGCCCTAGGAAGCCAAAGCTTAACAGCCCCCAGAGTGAATCTCAAATCTCCGTCACTCTGACACAGCTCTGTGGACACGTGCTGGGAATCATCACCCCAGACACCCTCCCAACCTTGTAGAAGAAACCACTGCCTTTGGAATCAAATGTCTGAGTCTCATCCTTTAACTAGTTTTGAATTAAGAAAATGATTCAGACTCAGAAACATGTTAATGATAAGTCTCGTCAAAGGAAACAATGTCATGACTGTAAGTGCTTCGAGAATTCAAGAACTGTGCCATTTATTGTCCCAAGTAGGGTAAGGAAGAGAAGTTTAGGGAAGATTTGTGGTTCAGAGCTATAAAAGCACCACAAACAAATAACGCTGCTGGAAGCTGGCCAGGCAGGGTGGGACAAAATCTCACAGAAGGTTCCACAATTCACGCACTTTCTTAAATGTTTACAGCAATGAGGGGCTCGACAAGATATTTAGCTGGTGAATTATCACTTTTTGATTAATCTCCTGGAAAGGTAATCTTTTAACTGTAACCTTTATGATAAACCCAAAGTTTATAACACATGTTTGCTATAGGAAATTTTAAGCTGTAAATGAATTCCCCAGCTTGCAGTAACTAATATACTACTGTAAACATTATTTGGTTCCTTGTGGGTTGGAAAGCTTCAAGCTGTTCAGATCTAGCTTTCTCCTTGCAGCCTGTATGAAATTATAAAGAGTTTCTAGCACATTCTGATCCAAACCACACGAAGTTGAGATCTCCATTGGGTTCCAGCCCTTATTTTATAAGTCAGAACTTCCTGCTAGGCTCCATGGTGTTCTTCATGAAGCCCATTTAAGTTATCTGATCCCTAAACATCAAAGGTTTCCATCCATCTACATCAAAACTTGCTAAATAAATTATCTAAGACAATAAGAGATGATATTTTGAGTTACTTTGGCTTATTCAGTCAGTATGACCTGATACATGGTGGGAACCTGATAAATGTTTTTCTGAACTTAATCTATCAACAAGTAAATGTAATATAAATAAAGGAGAGAAAAATACAGTAGGGGAAAGGATGCGGTAAAAAGAGACAAAAGAAATAATGAATGAAAATATAATGAATCATAAGATACAGAAATATATCTTATTTAGTGCAGAGGTGAAGCCTGGTGATCTGTGAGCTAAATTTGCCTATAGATAGGTTTTGGTAGGTCTGCATGGTATTAAAAAGTTGTCTGTTTTTTGGCCAACTCTCAAAAAAAGAAAAAAAATCCAGGAGATTTCATACTGAAATTGTCAACAACAACAACAAAACTCCCCAAAACAGGTAACTTTTTTTTTTAAAACCCAAAACACTGGAAACCCAAGTCACCCTGGGCCCCCATATTCCCTCAAGTGCAGCTGAGTTGTAGCTCCTTGGTGGGACGTGTCCTCACTCATCACAGAGCTGGGGTCACCTCACTTAAGCATTTGCCCTTAAACGTGACCAACCTCCCTCATGCCATCACTTTTCTGAGCCCTGTAAGCATTTGAGCTTTTCATCCGATCTCTCCTAGCTCCTTTTCCTGACATGTAAAGAACTGGTATCCACAGGTAAAATGACACAACTGTAATACCTGAACACTTCCCAGCACTCCTAATTCCTGGTTCAATGCCCGCTACCTATAGCAGTCTTCAGCAGGAAGGGATACGGAGTAAGCATCAAAGAAAGAAAACCTAAAGGGTCAATGCTAAAGAGACAATTCCCACTTTCCACTTCCGTTGGTCATTACACATGGATGAAAGTCTACCTCACATAGCTACAGTAACCCACTGGGCATCTGCACATCTCACAGCGATCATCATTCCAGTCCTTGTTCTCACTGCCTCTCTGCGGAACACTCACGAACAGGATTCGGTTCCACTTAGTCACCCAGATCATTCCTCCCAGTGGCTCTGGCAGGCTGAAGACTTTCCACTAAAATGCCTTCCTGTACAGAGACTGTCTCCTCACCACGGTTCCTACCATCGACATTTTAAACATGAGAGTCTGAGTTGAAAATAAAAACACTTTCTGTAAAGTTTAAGTTATAGGAGATGGAACATTCCTTAATCAAATGTCTTTTTAATCAATTGCACTAGAAATTAAAATGTATTTTCTCTTCTCTAGTTCATTTTTTATTTAAAAGAAACTATTGATTTAAGTCCAAGAATCTATAGTTGAGCAAAAAGAAAAATTTAACCAACATAGGATTATGAAAACATTGGATCAAATTTCAATCAATTACTATCCAAGGAGTTTTGAAAGGGAATAAACAAATTACTTCACTTCTAAGTGAAAGCTTTATAGATCTGACATGAAAATGCTTATTGCCAGAGTTAACAGAAGCTTTGCAAATTAGTGTCTATATAGAGAGAAAAAAAAATCATAAAAGCCAGCGACATTTTCGGGAGGAGAAAAAGATAGTAGCTGCCAGCACTCAGACAATGATTTTCCTGTGCAGTTTTAGTCCTCAAATTAAGCTATCTTGTCAGTAATTGATTTAAACCATGAGTCCCAAGAACTGGTTTAAATCTTGACATCTAAAAATGGATATTAAAGTCTTTTTTCCTAAAAGATTCTAGATACTGAAAGAATTCTTGGCTTTAATGAGCTGTTGCCATTTCATTCAATCAACTAGTGTTTTATTTATAGAATAGCTACCACAGGCAAGGAGCCCTGTGGGGTACATGAAAACGAAGCAGGCAAGTCCCTGGAATGGAGCAGGGGAAGAGAACATGCCGAGTACGACAAGGCAGTAAAGCAGGGGCTGGGATAAATGCAGTGGCACAACGCACTATTACAGCTCCACTCACTTATGCATTTGTGCATTCATTCATGCAACACATATCGGGTGCTTCCTCTGCTAGGAACAATTCTAGAAGCAGAGGAACATGGCCCCCACTCTCATGAAGTTATGGTCCAAAAGAGGAGAGAGACAATGATCAAATATAATTTATGCATGGAGGACAGATGCGCAATTCTGAGGAGACACTGAGGATGGTGATCTGGCCTGGTCAAGAAAAAGCAGTTGACCAAGGCAGCTTTGACCTGAACTGTTATGAAGAGTTCCCGGGGCAGAGAATGAAAACTCAAATGCAAAGGTACTGTGGGCCCCAGGTGCGTGGGGAGTACTTGGGACTGAAAGAAAACCAGTGGGCCTAGAGCAGAAATAACGCGAGTCCTGCTAGATGAAGCTGGGGGACAGGCAGGGCCCAGATCATGAGGGGCTCTTCAGGCCACGGGAAGGATTTTGGCTTTTATTAGGAGAGCAATGAGAAGACATCTGAGGGTTAAGAAGGGGGCAGTGAGGTCAGACTGAATTTTGAAAAGACGAATCACTTTGCTTACTTGACTGAGACCAAATATGGCAGGAAAAGAAGAGCAGAATGATTCAGGAAACACATGATGTTTGTTTAGATGACGGTGGTCGAAATAAGCGAGTTTATAGATTTGAAATATTTAGGCAATAAGATAGCCAAGCACTGGGGACCACTGTTTGAAGAAAGGGGCAGGCAAAGGAGAAGTATCAACGAGAGATGACTCCTATGTGTGTGGTTCTGGATGGAAGGTGGTGCTAGTCCCCGAGAGAGCAAACACTGGAAAAGAGCAGGTCTGGGGGGAAGGGAAGAGAGATCATGAGAGGGATCATGGATATGTCGGGTCTGAATAGCAGGACGCAGCAAGGTAGATGGGTCTGCAGGTAAGAGGTGAAATGTCATCTGCATAGCGGTGGTCACCAAAGCCACGGGAGTAGGAGACATTGAAGAGGGAGAACATATAAAATGAGAAAAGGAGAAGGCGTGGGGCCAACCCTTGAGGACTCTGACATTTAATGGCTTAATTAATAACCATTGGAGAGATAAAGAACCACTTGAGAGGTAGGAGGAAAACCAAATGAGCACGGCACCACGGAAGCCCTGACTAGACTGTCTTCTAAGAAGTGACGTGGTCAGTGTCAAATGCTGCTGCAAGGTGAAGTAAGACGGTGGATCTCGTGACACTGGCAAGGCTGTGTGTGTGTGTGTGTGTGTGTGTGGATGGAGGAGCTAAAGCAAAGCTGAAATGAGTTGAGTGTGACATGGAAGCAATGAAATAAACCCATCTCCCAAACCGGCTCAACTGGGTGTGGAAGACAGGACAGGAGAGCAGGGCAAATGGAAATGAGTCTGCGTGGACGTTGTTTTTGGTTTTTATTTTTAATGGGAGAAAATGAAGAGTGTCTAAAAGCCTTCAGAAAGGGTTTCCTAGGGGAATGTCAGCTCTGAAGGGCAGGGAGAGAGAAGGAGGATGATCATGCTGAGATCATGCTGAGGAGGGCGCCGGGGTATGTTGCAAGGACAAGCGGAGGTACTGGCCTGGGAGGAAAGGAAGGTAAAAATGTCTCTACCGCAACATGAGGGAAGAAGGAAAGGGTGGGAGGAGATGGTTGATACCTAGAACCGAGAGCCCTGTCAGATGTGAAGTCGATGGTGAGGTCACCAGCTAAAAAGAGTAGAAAACATCTGAAATGGGTCAGTGAAGAAAGAAGGAGAGCAGAGTGAGGGAAAAAAAGGCTGTGTAGAGATCATCTGCGGTGGGAGATCAGTAAAGCATGGAGGACTGTGATGATGACTTTTGTGTAGCCTTGAAGAGGCGTATTGTCATGTTGGTTTACATCCAACTGAGCTTGAGCCAGATTTTTTAATGGAATGCTGGGGTTTTGTTTTGAGAAATCAAAACTGAGCAAGAAGATAGACAAGTAAATCCATTTTCAATTGAGGAGTCTAAGACTAGAATAAGCACACTAAGGTTTCCAATAAATTTTACTAATCAAACTTAATCTCCTAAGTATGTGGTTAAGTTCTATTCTTAAATTCAACTCTTATTTTCTTTCAAAATAATTTCAGAAAATCTCACCCAAACTGATTCCTTAACATTATTTTACATCTACATAATAAGCAAAAATAAAAAATAAGATGACCTAAATGCAAATCTGACATATGTGTAACTGAAGTTCTCTTTTTTGTCAATATAGGCTACACCTATTATAAAGATATCTCAATCCTGGGAACTGTAAATCATAAAAAAAGTGGACATTCATAATTTCAAATTTTGGGTGGCAAAGAACAATCAACGTAAGAACGTATGAGTTATTTTTTTTTTCCTACCATATTCACAACACTTCTTTTTTCCAGTAGTATTCGAAATAAATTAGCTGTAACCTTGTTATCATGGACACCTTGCTCAAGGCCGCGATTATCATCTTGCATGAGTCTTCGATCCATGATAACTTCAATCTGACCTAACAAACAAACAAACAAACTGGCCAGAGTTATTTAATACAAACCCAGTGAGAATCACATAAGTTTAGGCACAGTCCTGATTTAAGCCAAGGAGACAGATCCATACAGCCCAAAGTACCAAGGGCTTTCTCAAAACAGCTAGTACAAATGCAAAAAACAGGACTGTATTTCCATTCTTCTTCATTAATGTCTGGTAAAATCTGGTAAGAAATTTAAAAATGAGACAGATCAAAACTTAAGTGAAATTTAAAAAGAATTAATCTGAAGAGTAAATTATGTCCTCTAAAATTTTTAGTGGTAGCATCTGGAATTTAAAAACATTTACGAGGTTCATTAGGAAACATACATCACACATGGAGTAACAAGGCAAATACAGAGGTGTAGAATCTAAAAAGGATTTGAAAGACAGTTTAGGTTACTTGATATCTGGTGATTCTCTGAAGAAACCCCAGGATTTGGAGACTCCCAGCACGTACCCCCTTCCCTCCCTGGTATTAGGTTAGTGGCATCAACTATCCTCTCTCCTCCAGTTCAAGAAGAGGTCATATTCGGTTCCTTCACTGGCTGTACAATAATTCCACACCTCCTCTAGTTTAAGTTGTAAGCTAAGAGTTAGGCTATGAGAATACAAACTAAAAAAACCCTATCTAAAACAAAGCAAAAAACCACCCAGAGCCACAGTCATATATTTACACTAAAAAAAAACTAGTCATACGTACTTAAAAATATATGCATATTCATCCATCCACTCATTCACATTTGTTATAGTACTAAATGCTCTTTTGGCATAAAAGAGCAATACATAAAATATTTTAATAACTATTATTTTTACATAGTCAATCCAACTCTGTTTAGTTCTTTCTTCTCAGTTTAGGTACCCAGTACATAAAACTGCCAGTGATGGTCAGAATTTTCGTTGTTACTACCTCCAAATTTATTTTAGAACACAACTGTCTAGAATGTGCTCCTCAGGCACTGGGACGAACTGGCCATCTAGAGCTTGATCACGTCACACCCAAATGAGTACATCAATCTCTTGGCAATTTCTCTCTTCTCCCTGCCTCCAAATGTTAGCCCTCATAACATGTGACACTCAGTAAATCTGGGCTGTACTCAAATTGTTCTTCTGTTTGTAGGTACTCAAATGCTAGGGTGCTTGGCTGTCTGTAGCAGGGGCACCTGGGCCAGGTGTGACTCTTGAGCCCCCCACTTTTAAACCTTGCCTTAAATTCTCAAAGCTGGGTCCTTAAATAGGGAACTAGACATTAGGACTGGAGCAATCATGGACTAGACAGTTATGCCACTTCCCTTGATAAAGGCAAGCTGAGAAATAAAGCTCCTCTGCCCCTAAACCACATTTAGGAATTTTATGTGAAGTTGTCCAATCTATAAATAGTTGACTTAATTTTTTAAAAATCAAAACATATGGAGTGCCTGGGTGGCTCAGTTGTTAAGTGGCTGCCTTCGGCTCAGGTCATGGTCCCAGGGTCCTGGGATCGAGCCCCGCATTGGGCTCCCTGCTCCACGGGAAGCCTGCTTCTCCCTCTGCCTACCACTCCCCCTGCTTGTGTTCCCTCTCTCGCTGTGTCTCTGTCAAATAAATAAATCTTAAAAAAAAAAAGGAAAAAAATTAATCTGTGTTTATGATTTCTCTCTCCATCTTGTTCTATCTTTTGGAATCCTTAAAGTTGTGTCTGTCACCTCTTTATCTGCCTAGCTGTATCATTTCAACTCCCTTTCTTCTTTTGGGTGGAAGTGCCCTAGAAGGATGTGATTCAGAGAAGGACCTAGGTTTAAACTGTTAGGTCCCGCCTTTGCGAACTTAGGCAACTCTGGGAATTTCTAACTTTTATCTCAGCTCCCTCTCCTCTTTGGCTTCGCGGAGAGTTTCCACAGCCATTCTATTATGACAACGACAGAGGCTTGTGCAAACAATGAGCTATCAGGAGAGAAAAATTAATCTTTAAGAAACAATGGTTTCATGGAGTTTTAGGTCCCTCATTCTTCATCAGAAGATTGAGGAAATACATTTTTTTATGTTATTCTCACAAAACCAAAATTAACTAATAGCTGGTGTCTGAAGATGATAATTAATACATATGACCAACAGAAAAATTATACACATGGAACTGAAACTTGTAAGAGCAAAAAAGAATCCAAACAATACGTACCACTTTTCAAACTTGAAACCCCTAAAGACTGAGCAGAAAGTAGTGTCAAGCGATGCTTGGTATCCTGTATATAGGCCATTGTAGTCATCGGATAGACATTTGCTTGAAGAGGTAATTTGCTCATTGTCATTCTAGGCTGAATCTATAAGGCCAAACAGTTCACTTTAAAGAAATCAAGTGATATTTACAGATGTACGTTAAAAATTAGTACTGACTATAGTCACATTTCTTCCAAAGAGAAAAAAATATAGCTTCCTTTCTTGTTCAAAGGAAGAGCTAATTTGGGAATTAAAACATTCTTTCAAACAATATGAAAAAAAAATAAGGAGGATCTTAGAAAACTTTTAAGTGAGAAAGGTAGAACTTATCCAGGTTTTTAAAATAGGCATTCCTATTTAAATTCAGAATAAAAATCCTTAACAAAAGTCTTCTAGCTTTCCAATATTTGCATAAAACAAATTATAAAGGTATTAAGTATTCATTTCTCATCTAAATCTAACATACTGCTTTTGTAATGAATGCTAAGCATAATAGCTCTCTATTCCCTTTCAAAAAATATCTCTTATAATTCTTGAATCAGTTTTAACAAATACCACATATCCCCTCATCAAATCCTCTAACACATTACATTAAAATAATCAAATTCATATTTATATTTAAAAACTCTTCAGTGCTTATGTTTCCTGTTTAGTGTCAATGTAGGTAGTTCCATATTTTAATTTTTCTTGGTCTAGCATGTGAATGCATGAAATACGTTTTTTTGTTTTTTGACCAAAAATTCACTAAGCTGGTTGGGGTTAAGGAGATTCCCTCAAACCGCAGGAGGAAACATCAAACAGAGACTTCGTTATGAGGTATCTTTTTCACACCACATAAAAATGACATCTCTCCTGTTCAGCTCATGCAAGTCTGACATGACACTCAAGAAGGAAAGGAGTACAAAGTTACTGTAATAGTACTGAGTGCCCATTATAAGGAGGCAAAGTACTGGGCATTCACAAATATGATCTTTAACCTTTACAACAACCCTGTAGTGCATCCTTCAACTTACTGGTTGTACTGAATAGTGTCCCCCAAATTCATGGCCACCCACAACCTGTGAATGTGATTTTGTTTTGAAATAGGATCTCTACAGACATAAGGTATAGTGGATTAGGGTGGGCTCTAATCCAAGGGCTGGTGTCCTTCTAAGCGGGAAATCTGGACACAAAAGGACACACATGGAGACACGAGGAGAATACGACAGGGCCTCTGGGACAGCAGAGGCAGACAGTGGAGTGATGGGTCTACAAGCCCATCAGAAGCCACAACAGGCAAGGAAGCACATTTCCCAAGAGCCTCTGGAGGGAATGTGGCCCTGAAGACATCTTGGTTTTGGACTTGTGGTGTCCAGAACTATGACAGAATCAATTCTTGTTGTTCTAAGCCACCCAGTTTGTGGTAATTTGTATCACAGGCCCAGGAAATTATGAAACTGAAGAAACAACTGCAAAATGTTAAAAAAAAAAAAAAAAAGAAAAAAAGAAAGAGAAAAGAAGAGATAGTTTCAAAGAATTTTCCATTTCTCCTTTCCAATCCTGACCTTCCCACTCAAATTAACTTGTATACTCAATGAAAAGGACATTCACACTGTCATGACTACGGGGCTGCCACCCTCATTCCCTACCTGTCGGTCTAGATTTCTAGTTTTGCCCAAGGACTACTCTTTCCAAGGCTTAAAAAATGGCCTATTTTAGAAGCAGAAATACTTAGGTCATAAATTTAGAAATTTATAAATTTAGAAATAATATTTTCCCATTTATTCAAATGCTCGATCCTGGAAAAGAAAATTCACATTTTTATTCACTTTCACTGTTTTTTTTCATTCATGTATACACCCACACATACAAATAATTGCTTCTGTAAGATTTTAAGAAAAGAGTTTCTTTTGTACACAAGGAAAATGAATCACCACCATAAAGTCGGGGCTTCATTTGAAAACCAAACAGCTGTGGTAGAATTAACATGTAAATTCAAAGTGTATAATGCAATTTTTGTGCTTTGAAAAAGGTTTAAATTTAACCTTTGCAGGAAATTGTAGAAGAGAAAATTATCACAATCCCTTCCACTCATCCCAGTTGAAAATCAGACAAAGTAAAAGCATTTGTTGTGAAATTATTTCTATTCACAGCCAGAAATTTCTAAAATGCTAATGTCTCAAAAACATGCTAATGTTTTTAGTAGTATTATTTCAAAGCTACATTGTCACACACATATACTTTGAATATAGAAATTTAAGTAACAATCAAAAGAGCCCTATTAAATTAGAGAGCTAACAATCTGAAAAAAATTGAGTCAATTTTCTCATTATTATTTCAAACTATTTTGTGAACATTTTGATTAAATACATACCTACCCACATTTCTAAATATATATGTGCTTGTATTTCTTGGTCTACGTATATGTACACCTGTGTGTGCACAAAGGTAAATACACATACATTATTGATAAAAAGAGGGGAAGAGTTTTCCTAAAATTTAAGAGCCCATTATTATATTATACATTTAAAAGTATGTATGTAATAAACTAAATATGCACAGACCATTTCTTTATGAAGGGAAAAACATATACTCCACCAATCCCTAATTATGTTTCCTTTCTATTAGATAAATTCAGATATATTTTGGTGTCAAGGTATTTAACATGCAAATGGTCACCAAATCTGCCTTTGAAAAAACTACATCTGTAAATCAGATGTTCTACAAACCAATCTCTCAAATATCTGTTCTAACTTTGGAAACCTGGTTGAATATAGAACCTCTAAGTACCTGTTAAAATTCAGTTTTCCTTTAGAAATAGTTTGTAAACTTAAGCATATTTTTCAAAGGATCCGATATTAACCGGCCCATTACCATATATAAAAGTTACACACTAACAGCTATTACTTAGACATTTTAAAGGAAAATTACCTGGTATCCATTCAGGTCAGTATAAAATTTGTTTTGGCTGTTTATGCTAGAAGAAATTCTCATTGCAATCTCACGATTATGTTCTTTTCGGATGTCCACGATATTGGACACTTCCACAGACTGTCCATCTATTCCTAAATTTTAAAAGAACATATACGTTAATAGAAATTTATTGCTCCACTTTTCTTATACTGTATAGAACTTCCAAAGTGACATACATTTTCCTTTTTCCTATTCCTATCTTCACCATTTTTCATGTTAACTGTGCCACTGTTCACCTTTTTTTCTTTTTTTTTTTTTTTAACACTGCCAGACGGTAGAAAACATTTACTCCGGAGCGCATGTAACTCAACAGAAGGATGAAGAGGTTGGGATGAGATAAATGCAGATGAAATATAACATGCAAATGATTCTCCAATGAGTTCTGGAGGGAAAAGAGGACGTTAAATGAGAAAAGGTCAGCCCCGCTCTAGGCCAGGCCGCCTGTCACGTGTACGGCCATTCTCCAACAGAGCCATTTGAGCCTACTTCTTCACGGCTAGCATTCCGCACTGGAAATCTGAAGCAGTGAGATCTACACTCTGTTGGTTCAAGAGACAGTCTATTATTGCCCATGATCTATAATCTAGGAAGAGACACGAGATCCGATGAGATGATTTATGGCTAAAATGGATATTATCATATTAGTATTTGTGGAGTATAATCTGGAGAGCGCCCCAGAAGTTAAATCAATTTTAATTGAGTTTGGTATCTCTCAGGACCTCTTGTTATGGAGTGATTCATTTTGTCCTTTGCTATATAAAGCAGAGGACAGCTTGAAGAAGTCCCAGATGTATCAAGTATTTTTTTGGATAAGCCTAAACCGTTCACTAATTTCTATCTGTCATGCCACCCTAACTATATCTTCTGGTCCTGAGTGAAGCCTTGGGTCTATTTCCGAGATGGAGAGGGGAATTATGGCGAAATCCAACACTCCTAATACAGACTGAGTAGAAGAGATATTGGATCTTCTACGAAATCAGGAAAGCAAGCAATCAAAAGAAGAAAGACTGGCCCTATCCTATTTCATATGGCAGAAGGTTTTTAAGGTTCTAAGAACCCTGGACACGTACCTGCAGTTGTCAGTCATTACCCACCAGGCCTCACACACACTCTGTCACAGTGTGCTGATCACCAGCACACTCTTTAGACAAAGAGGGCTATGTAAAGAGAAAGGGGAGTTGGGAGAAGGGAGTACGGAGGACTTTTTCTGGAAGCCAAGAAGAATCCCCAGGGCTTAGAGAAGGTGAAAGCAAACAGTTAAAGGAAGGAAGTTTGAATTGGTGGGACTTGTGGAAAATAATGAAAGTGCAGCTAGCTGAGGCACTACAGGTTTACGTGAGAAGTACACCGGAAATTCTAAGACATAAGTAGTAATATGCTGACAATACCAAATGGGTGGAAACCTCCATCAACAGAATTTTCAGAATTCTCACAGAAGTTCTTTTCTGGGAGATATTACTCTTTCAACTCGACAACCTCAGAGATGACTTCAGTTTCTTACTATGTTCATAAAGCTGTGATGAGCAGTGTGACCTCATGTGTGGGGGGTTAGAAGGTCCTTTTCTTTTCCCTCCCACTTTATGGCCAGTCTGAACCACTAACCTCTGCCCTGTAAAATATACATATAACTTTCCTTCTGACAATTACCAGATAGCTGACCCAAATAGCTTCACTACTACCGGGAAGTTAAAAGAAAAAAAATCACATCCACTGATGCTGGAACAACGGTATTTTCTTTGACTAGGAAATGTATTACTTTCGATGCAAACTTTCCTTTCAGTAGGTTTATGTCAACTCAATATCTTTCAAAGCCAATGAAATGTATATGGAATTTTAACAGACAAGCTTCCACAAATGAACCAAAGATGCCAAAAACACAAAATACAGCACTAGGGATGAAGTCCCCCATGAAGCATTCAGGAGAACACTTCATCTGCTGGAGGCATTCGTGGCTGTTTAGCACCGCGTACGTTTTCTCCTCTCTAGACTGGATATTCTCCCAGGGGTCAATAGAGTACATGAAATGAAATAAAGTCTTAACAAAGGAGAGTGTCATTAATTTCAAGTCATGTATCTCTGGAAAACATTTACAATAAAACATGCTTCAAGAAAAAATAAATAATTTCACATTACCTCTGGCAATAATAAATTATTTCTGTTGAGAAAATGATCTTTCTTGAGCTCAGTATTATGCTCAGATCCTGTTGTGGCAACAAATGCTTAAGTCTCCTTTAAAAGGAGCCTCGATGTCCATTCACAATTCAGCAAGACATTAATTTAAATTCTGTGCCAGGACAGGCTTTTAAAGTAAGATCAAACCTAATATACTTATTATGAACAAACCAAATAAATCTTATAATGGTAATCAAAGCAAGGAGGTATCCCTGAGTTATCAAAGGTAATTAGTTTTTAAAGAAGAATCTATGTGAGGGGGATTAAGGACTGCTACCTTTTCCTACTCTAGGTCAAGAATTCCCTAAGGTGTGCCATTCCCAAAGAAGCTCATGGGATTGAGGGGAGAACTCCCTGGGAAGCATAGGTATGAACCGATCGGTCTCAGTGACCTGCAGAATCTTTGCAGTATGTGGCAGCAAAAGGTTCTTTTACCAAATTGATTCCACCTGGGCATGGATGGCCGGGAATTTCTAAGCCCCTCTGGTTTTTCTTCAGTCCTGGGAAAGAAAACAGCTCCTACCTAACAAGAGTAGTCCAAAGAGGTGGGGGTGAGTTATGTCATTGACAAAGACAGAGAATTAAGTACCCCCTTGCTGCTAACACCTCACACTCTGTCCCCGGAAAGAGAGAATGGAGATTATTTACCTTTATTAACAGAAGCAATGCAAGGTAAAAACAGAGCAAGTCCACAGGTGGAAAGCCATCATAGAGAAGCGGAAAGAGTCTTGCAGAACTCTGAAGTTTTGTTTTTTTCCTCCTCCCTGGAGCCTGTTAGCTCCTTACAGATTGTCTTACACACCCTCTCTGCATTCCAGTTTTTAACAACATTTTGGGGATGTAGTAGGTGCCGAATCACCATTAAAGAGAATGAGTCAAGATGTGAGAGGCTGTCCATGATGGAGAAGTCAGCTGACATGGGAGGAAAGCAAACTAGGCCATGGACAGAGTTTAAACAGAAAGATAAGGGAATAGGTAATTTTGAGCAAACACATGCAGGTTAGAATGTAAGCTCCTCAAGCACTGGGACCATGTCTTATTTATCTTTATGCTCCCAGCACATAATAGGCAGATAATAGTGTTTGCTGAGTGACGGGCAGCAGTTACGTGGAGGAATCAGCCAACAATTACTGAGTCCTTGCTATGTACCATATGCTCTGTCGTATGCTTTACATACAGTAACTCATTCAATCCTGACCCTAAGCCTAGGAGAACATACCTTGCCCCAGATCACAAGGCTGACAGAACCAGCACTAAGCCTCTCGGCCATTATGTCTCAATGGCAAACTGACCACTAGAGAATGTTAAAGTTACTTTGGGACCATGGGTTGGAGAAGCTTTGCAGTGCCTCTAAGTAGAAAGGAGACCTCCAGGTTATTTTTTAAGAAAGGAAGAGGGTACTGATCTGGGATCTGATACGCTGAAAGTGCTACCTAAAGGAGACAAATATATTATTAATAATAAAATAAAAATAATATAAAATAATTATGGGACAGGCTTGCCAGAATACAAAACTTCTTTAAAACAATCCGAAATCTTTCTTTAAAAATGTCACAGTCACTTTAGAAGCCAATAAAGTAATATATACTAATTAAAGACACTATGATCTCACTTATCTACCTAAGATGAACACTAATCACAAGCACAAGCATGTTCACTGTGCACTGGTGCCAAGGGTAGAAACATGGGAAAATAGGCTAAATGCCCACCAACAGACAAATGAGTAATAAAACCAGTACACCCACGTTTTGGACTGCTCTGTAGCAAATGAATGAGGTAGCTCTCTGCCCTGGCAAAGCAAGATATCTGATGTAAGAAGTGAACGGAGCATTTGTACAGTGTGATGAACTTTTTGCTAAAACCAAACACAATACTATACCTTTCTACAGATATGCATGCAAGAGGGGTGTGTGTGTGTGTGTGTGTGTGTGTGTGTGTGAGAGAGAGAGAGAGAGAGAGAGAGACAGAGAGGAGAGAGAGAGAATGCAAGTGATCGAGTGTGCACACAGGTATCTGATTACCTCTCTTCAGTAGTGGATAGGGACCACGCACAGATTCTAGAGGGATTTTACATTATATATATATATATATATATATATATATATATATATATATATATATACTATAATGTCTGACATTTTTGTCAAGAGTATACATATGTATTATTTGTATACATAAAAATTATCTTTTTTATTCTATTCTTTCTTAGATTTTATTTATTTGACAGAGAGAGACACAGCAAGAGAGGGAACACAAGCAGGGGGAGGGGGAGAGGGAGAAGCAGGCTTCCCACTGAGCAGGGAGCCCGATGTGGGGCTCGATCCCAGGACCCTGGGATCATGACCTGAGCTGAAGGCAGACGCCTAATGACTGAGCCACCCAGGTGCCCCCATAAAAATTATTTTAAGCATGTTTAAAAGAAGATTATTTTCTAGGAAGGCAGGGAAAAAGATGAAACTGAGTAGGGTTAGGGCCCGGGGTAGGGAGGCATCACCTTTTGATTTTGTTGCTTAGCACCAGTCTTAATGAAACTGAGAAGGGTACCCCTTCTCGTGGGGAAAGAAAACCTGGAAGGTATCTCTGACACATCATTTGTGTGTGAAAGAAGAGGTGGATGGAAATGTCCAGGGAGGGTGTGGCTGAGGAATGCAGATGGAAAACCTGAGGCTAAGGCTCTGGGCAGCAGCTGGTGGCTTTTGGAGAATTCTAGACCTCATTTTCTTGCAGTCTCCTTTCTTCACCATCAGATCATTGTAACACCTATCTGGGAAGCTGAAATCAACCCCAACCTGCAGAATCTCAGAGTTGGTCCAATCCTCTCCACCAACCCAATCACCTTATTCTAGCAATTTTGAAATGCAAAGTGTACCTTTCCAGGGAGTACACCTAATAAATCAGACACTACTCACCATACTCAAATGCTTATAGGAGTGAGAGGCAGCAGCTTGGGAAAAAGAGCAAAAGAGAGCCAGACTCACACTTGGCAAGATTTCGATATCTTATTAGAGGTACTCAATGTGTGATTAGGACAAGTCCTTACATCAGGATGCAGTAACAGCAACTGGCCCACACCCACCGAGGAAACTGAAAAGTGAAGGTGAGAACCCAAAAGAGGTGTTTAACTGAATCTGACATAGATATGAAATCATATAAAATAAATCCTCAAAAAACCCATCTAAGATTCAAAGCAAGGTCTTCAGTGAGTATCCTTAAAAATGTAGGTTCTTGGGCAAAAATGCAAGCTTGTTATCTAATTGTTGCCCTCATTCCTTTTTCTTGAATCTGTGTCTGAGCAGAGGGGGTGACTGGAGCCATCATTTCACAGCAGAAGTAAGACAATGGTAACAATAATTGTTGACAATAACAATAGTGAACAAAAAAAGCTATCCTGAAAAACCAGGGCTTGAAATTCTAAGTATTGCCCTTCCAATTTTGGGAGTATTTTGTTCTATATTTAAATCATCAAAAACATAAAAATACCTTTCCCATTATGTATTTACTTTCATGCAGTGTTTTTGTGAACTTACCCAACTTAACAGGAGTTTTTTTTTTTTTTTAAGATTTTATTTATTTATTTGACAAGAGACAGACACAGCGAGAGAGGGAACACAAGCAGGGGGAGTGGGAGAGGGAGAAGCAGGCTTCCCGTGGAGCAGGGAGCCCGATGTGGGGCTCCATCCCAGGACCCTGGGATCGTGACCTGAGCCGAAGGCAGACGCTTAACAACTGAGCCACCCAGGTGCCCCTGAACTTACCCAACTTAACCAGGAGTTGACACTTAGGGTTATTAACTAATACACACTGCTTCATTCAATACATAATTTTAACGACAATTCTCGCAACAATGATAAATTTAGTAGGCCAATATGGAGATGATGTTTCTAAAAAAGCAAATATTATCATTTTAAAAACTGTACTCACATCTGAAAGTACCAAGAATGAAATGGTAATAACTTCCATAACTGGATGACCTTTTTGTCCATGTTGACTTATTCAACTTGCCCATCCATTTTAAAATCCAATTTATCCTCTGAGGTACTTGCTGATTTCCAGGTCTGTAAATGTTCATATTGACTATTTCTCCACAAGTGAAAATTTTAACATCTGCTTTCATGAATATAAATTTGAGTAAATTTCATTCCAAGTCTTGAATTTAAGAAAATGATGATGCACCACTTCGTTTCATTTCTAAAGCACTCGATAAATAACTACTATGACCTATCAACTTATTATGAGCGAGGCACTAGTCTACATATTTTAGGCTTTTCATTGCAGTAATTCTTAAAATGACACAAAAGTAAATGCATAATAGGAAAGGTAGAGCATTTTGATTCCATGGATTGCAACTTTTGGTTAAAGATGACACCAATTAACTACAATATACTTGAAGACCTAATAATAGAAAAAAATACACAAGAACACTGAAAGCTGTCTTTTTTTTTTTTTTTTTTTTGTCCTAATAAGCATTGATTTTAAGAAACAACAGGTTTTTTGGAAGCTCTGTCTTGGAGGGAATACAACATCTACGTCAGTAATATTTTTTTAAATCCAAAACAGACAAGATCTAACGAAAGCACTTCCATGGGGAGTGAATAAAACAGCTCACAACACCATAGCTTTCCTGTTCCCTTCCCCACGATCCAAGCTGGGGCTGGTCCAGGACAAGCGAGGGAAGAATGCTAGAATACTCACAATGGTCTGTTCGCATACTCTCCACACTGACAGTTACTCTGAACTTGCCTACTTCCCGCTCTCCCTAACACGCTCCTTTCCAAGGTAGCTTAATGCAGGAAGCCTGGATTCTGTGTACTCTTACTTCTCAAGTTGATCTTGCCATGGAGGCAAGCAGTTCTTCCTTGTTTCTTCTTTTCTTTTTTTTTTAAACCACACTTTAACCGTTCCTTTTTTTTTTTTTTTATTATTTGAGAGAACGAGAATGAGAGAGAGAGAGAGAGTACATGAGGGGGGGAGGGTCAGAGGGAGAAGCAGGCTCCCTGCTGAGGAGGGAGCCCAGTGCGGGGCTCTATCCCGGGACTCCAGGATCATGACCTGAGCCGAAGGCAGTCGCTTAACCAACTGAGCCACCCAGGCGCCCCATCCGTTCCTTCTCTTGAATTAACAAAAAAGAATCAGTAGCATACCACTCACTCATCCTAACTCCAGTGGACGCTGAACAGAGACAATTTGCAATACTGGTGTTTGGTTGAACTTTAAGGCTGGGTAACAAATATTTTTCCAAAACATGTGATTTTCTATTGTTTGCTTTCAACAAAACTGAAGGTGTATCTAATCAATTTGTCAGGCAGTAGATCATTAAAAATAATTGACTGAAACTCAAGTTTGACAATAGACAATTCTGTAATTTATGGACCATAACTCAGAAGGAGTTCAAGGGACTGAATGACATTCTTATAACAGAACTCCTTCCATTCCCACATATTTACGGTAACATCATTTTTTTGCCTTACCTTTATAAAAACAAAAATTAAGAAGAAAATCGATACTGAAACCTATCTCATTCTAGCAATAAGTAACATTCACCGATGGATACATGAACATATGGGGATACAAAGGGCACATACGATTCACCCACTGAGAGAAAGGTTTCCATTAAAGTTCATGAAATAAATGACCAAAATGGCAATATACAGGGACTATCTTGATCAACTGTATACTACTAATAATCTTTATAACTCAATCCAGAAAAAATTTAATACTTACTTTTAGGATGATAGAATTTTTAAACTTAATATACACATACATATGTATTTCATAAGAGTAATGAAAGGTTGATCAATAACAAGACTCTCAAGCATAAAAATATTTCACTAAGATAAAATTCTGTGGGAAGTAGAATGGAAATATGAGTTCAAGGAGAAAATAAGAATGTGAAATTTGACTGTTAAAGATCTTATTCAGGCCTTTTTTAAAAATGCATGATTTGGAAATCAAATAGCTACTCACTGGATATGCTTATTTTAAAATATCAATATTTATTATATTCCAGAAAAAAACATCTTTGGCAATTTTTTAAATGTATAAAAACTAGATGTCAACTTAAATATATGTAAGAGAGAGTTTTTCAAATTCTAATAGGAACAAAGGAGTCTTATTAAAAAAAACCCCACTTCACACTCTGTAATGTTCTTTCCCTCCTTCCTGCCTATATAAATGACATTTCTCTAAGTCATAGCATCTCAACAGCTCACTTCCTTTATCAAATCTTCCCCAACACCCCCAACCCTCAATAGCTACTGTCTTTTGTAACACTTATGTTAATTCATCTGGCCCACACCTTTTTTTTTTTTTTTTTAAGTAGACTCCACACTCAGCATGGAGCCCAATGTGGGGCGTGAACTCACAACCCCTAAAATCAAGACCTGAGCTGAGATCAAGAGTCAGACGCCTAACCGACAGAGCCACCCAGGCGCCCAAAGCCTACACAACCTCTTAAGGAAACACAACACTTAATATGTGCCAGCCTTTATGTATATTAACTCAGTTAATCCTCCAACACTTCTGTGAGGTAGACTCTATTATTGTCACCTTTTTCCGGATGACAAAACCAAGGACAGAGAGGTAATAACTTGTGCAAGGTCAAGCAGCTAGCTAGTAAGCGGTGGAGCTGGGAAAGGAGCTGCAGATGACGTGCAGGTTCGTTGACTCTGGAGTCTGAGCTCTTAACCACCATACTCCCCCTATATTTCCCATCCCCCTGCCCTTCATCTGAGTTTAGTGTAACACTTATTTGTGGGGGAGGATGCTTCCCTGCCAAGAAGCTATGCTTTCAACACAGCGGCTGCTGTCAAAGAGCCCCCAAGATAACCTCTGAGTTCTGAATTTGTGTAGCCAGAATGTGCTTACAGTCCCTTAAAATAACCTCCTCTTTCATGCCTGTAGGGAATAATCAGATTCGACACATAGCTACTTATTTCAATTTTTAAAAGTTCCAATTAGCAGGAAAGAAAAATCCTTAGAAGTCAATTGCATATTATGGTATTCCAAAAATGTTTTAATTACCTAAGTTTGCCTAGCCATAACTTACTTAATGCTTTTTACTCTTAAACTAAATATGGAACGCAGTCATGGGGAAAAAAAGAGAGATTGATTGCAAACCATTTTAATATCCTCATGAATCTTTTTATGGAAATAAAAACAACTTCAGTGAAGCTCTGAGACCTTGTTTACAAGGAGGAGGACTCCAGGGATGGAAGGCCCAGATTCAACCATCCTTAGAAGATGAATTTAGGAGCAAGGAGTTAAGCACAACAGAGACTTTACGTGATACTAAGTTTTGTGAAGGCTCCTTAATGGTTATACCTAATTGGCCATCTATCTAATCTTTCTACAGTTTAAGAAACCAAGTCCGTAAGAAATTTAAGGACAAACTCAAGGTCACTCCGGTTGGCTTCAAGGTGCAACTAAGGATTCAGATCTCTAGTTCCCAATGTGATTCTGTGTTTAACTAGATGAAGTTCATTTTGACTCTCTAAAAGTCAAGGGTCATGTTATTAATCCAATCACATTACACATTCAAAACAGAGAAAAACTAAGGGACCTCTTTTTGAATGCTAAATGTGCCCACGCAAGGAAATTACTCAGTCATTGCAGCCAAAGGAAAGTCTTTTCTTCCATACTTTTTGATGGCAGTTCATTACATTTTACCTCCAGGCTACTTGCTTTCTTTTAGCAAGATCCATTACACATAGTACTTTTATAATATGTCAGTGGAAAATAGGCAAAAGTATTGCATTTAGATATTTCTCTTAAGGGTTGAAACACGGTTTACACACATACTCATTCACTCACAAACATGTGCCTAGGAGAACGTAGTCCTGGGGGGATAAAAAACTTGAAGGTATATATTTTAACCGATCTGGAACCTGAACCTTGTGCTAGTGAAAATGTACATGACACACTGGTAACCCATAGCAACCTAATTCTTCAAAGTAGCTGTTGATGTCAGAAAACTAGGGCACCAAAGTCTAATAATTACAACTCCGAAGACAAATGAAGCCACAGCTAGCAAATGTCACTTACTGATCATGATGTCACTGCAAGGTATGCACTTATTGTGATGAAACAAATATAACATAAGGGGATACAGGGGCTCCTGCCTGTATCACATTCTATCTTCCAAATCAAGATCAACAACAACAAAAAAAAGCTAAAGTAGCCTTAGTGTCATGAAAAGCTTCCTTCAATTTAATGAAAGATGATTATAGTACAAGAAAAATTAATCCTCACTTCTCCCATCTTTTCCTCCAGAAAAAATGTTATTTTCTATAAACTAAATATAATCTTTGAAAAATAAAAAAAAATAGTTCCAAAAGGGCATTTCATTAAATTATGGGTGCTACAAATGGATTTCTTATTTAACCTGATAGAAGGCAAAACATTGTGTTGCATTAGAAATCTTTCAAATTCCTCTGATCTTAGGGAGCTTTTAAAGCTAGTGAGCACAAGATTTCCTCTAATTTAATATTTCTAGAAACCTTTTGAATGTAATGTTTGAGCAATAATGAAAAGAAACACAAGAGTGTTTTTTAATAGCTTAAATGATGTTAAGAGAGGACTCTAAACTGCACCTCCTACCATTTTCAGAATCTGGAGAGAACACAAATAGAGACACTAAAACTTAAATATAAAACACCAAGAAAAAAAAAAACCAAAAAAACAAAGTTGGTTGAACCTATGCCTCCCAACTCAGTTTGTTGCAAAATCAATGATGACCACACAGTTTTTATAATCTGGGAAGTGCTGTTTGATTTCTGTTTTTGATTTTGTTTTCTCGCAAAGCTTAATTGGGGCCAAAGGTTACTTTGAGGAGAAAACGGTCAAGGAGTAACTAAAATAGAGACTGAGGAATTTAAGGATACTTTATCAGATTTGTATTACTTTAGTTTTCTTAAAAGAATATTTCAAGTAAACTGAATTTGAAACATTTAATATAGACTCTTAATAAAGACAGATATTCCATAATATCAACTCTGTTTCTTTATCCTTGTTGCTGAGAGGTAATAAAATCTTTTGCATAATTAATGGTTTAGTAACCTAATACAATTTATCTAATCGTAAAATATTAATAGTTTCTCTCCCCCAAGCCCCATGTTTTTCTGGCTCATAAATTTGGTACTAACAACAAACAGACTCTATTCATTAATACTCATCCGAATAACTGCATCTGGTCAGTTTATTTAAAGGGGGCAAAATTAGCATATATCCAAAGACAGTTTAGAAAGTTAAATTCGAAAGTAGGTATTTGTGTTCTTTCAAGAAATATTAAACACAAGCCAATCGACAAAAGCATGGAAGTTGGCTGATGTTTTCTCTATACCTAAGATGAAAAGCTACATCTTGTCCATGGATTTTGATCAATCGCCCAGATGCCTGGTTTACATGAGGCCAAAGTTTAAAACACCGAAGAGCTTTCAAGTATTTCACAGTATGGCTGCTTTGGTGCAGCATAACCAGACCCCATTCAGGCACTTTGAACTCGTCGACATCCAAACACCCTGAAGACCTCACATCTCTCTTCCTTAGGTTTCGACCAGTGATTTAATTAAAACTCCAATGAGCCAGGATCCAGACAACCTGAGCCTTCATGCAACGGTGTGTGAAAGAAAACGACAGATGGAGGGAGGTCAGGAAGGCCACTGAGAAAAGGCTCTCTCTCCACAACAGGGCTTATTTTTTCCAAGAGGGAGATTTGTTGAGAGGGGCTCAGATACAAACATAGAAGGATGTATAGTTTGGATGAAAGTCTTTCAGGTGAACTGGTATCTCCATCTCCCACCGACTGCTTTCATGTTGGAAAAAAACAAAAAATATAAAGGCTCTGGGCTTGAGAGAGCAAAAAGAAAGATTGCTATGTCACTTCGAATAGTTATATATGCTGGTTTCAGGTTCAGTCCAGGCCAAGAACAGTAAAACTCATCGGGAGAAGCACTCTAAGTTAACTTCACATTATACCTAACTTATTTATCTGCCGTCTCCCACCAACTTCTGAAGCTTTCTGCTTTCAAGCTACAGAAATCTCATACAAATGCTTCACCCTGTTTATTCCACCCATTGTGACATCCAGAGGCAATCTGAGGTCTGTATTCTTATTACTTTTGTTATGCTAATACTCTAAGCGCCCAGTGGATAACAACTTCTCTTTCTTAACTGACCAATCCACTGGCATTGTCACCTTGGAGGGCCGGGAGTCAGTTAAATCTTGGTGGTTCCTGGTTCCGCTAAGGGGCTACTAGTCAGCCACTGGGCATTTTGGACTGCTCAGTTAGGGAGAAGGAGAGAGGAGAAAAGAAAAGCTTTTAGGGCCTGGTAAATGCATGTTTGTTGGGTTGAGTACACAGGCAAGTCGGAGCCTATTAATTTCCAAATCAACCACTGGGATAAGCTCACAGTCACAGCAGCAGAAGAGGGCCCTCTAATTTACAGAAACTATCCTCTGTGATGAGCACCAGATCCCCTGGACCACCTGCGAAAACTCTGAGGCTGCAGTGATGGTGACAGACTCATTTAAACAAAAAGCAAAAGCAATTAAGCAAACAGACTTGACTGAGAAGTAGGAATTCTCTGGCGAGCTGCTTCAGCATTAACTCTGCGACACAGCCTATCTCCTAAGTATACCTAAGGAAAAACAACAGAAAACCATCCTTGATGACACAGGTCTGGGCCAAAGCGGGTGCCATGCTGTACTCAAGGAAGAAACATTCCATTACAAGCAACAGTTTTTTAAGCAAATCTAAAAGCAGATAAGGCACATCTCCTGTGTGATGGGGATGCTACTTTGTACCCATAAAATGAAACCTCTGGCCATAGCTGAAGGTGTAATTTTAGAGCTCTCAGAGATGTGGAACAATGGCTTATGCAAGAGTAGAAAAGGATGGTCAAAAATATTGTTTCTGACTTACTAGAGATTTTAGAAAACTCAATAAAAGATTATTTCAGAAGCAAAGACTTTCTTGTAGGTAGCAAAGTGAATATTCCCTGAACACAGTACCCTTTGCTTCGCCACAAAACCCAAAAAGCAAACAGTGCCTGCCCATATATTTTATCATTAGTTTCCAAACGCTTTATTATCTACTGGTATAAAGATTCAAGGAAACAATATTTCCTTTTCTAACTTTTTCAGCCTAGCTAACAGCAAAGAAAAATCTAAAGTGGCATTTTTATGAGGTCCTTTTCTAAGAGAGTTGATACCATGGTTAAGTGGTCTGGTTACTAGGATTAAATTTGTGGTTGGAAAAGTACTCCATTCTAAAGACAGTGAATTCAACACCAACCAACATAAATGTGCAACTCTGAGGGTGTCTGGGAGCCACGGCTCCATCCAAATCCACTGCCCATGGTTAAGTCCCTAAGAGGATTAAAAGCCTATTTACTTGTCACTTGGTTGATAAAGATGCTGCTCATCAATCCCGTCCTAAAAGCAATAAACAATCGCCCGATTTTATACTCTCCCAGGTAAAGACTTGTAAACAAAAAGAACTAGTAAGGAACATTTTTCTTAAAAGAAAGTTAAATTCCAGTAACACCTGCTATTGTAATACATTCCATATTTAAGGCAGGCCATACGTGGGGGGAGTGTGTGCATGTCAGAGACAGTCAGTGATCCACTAACTGAAAGCCGTATTTGACAGAATTCCCATTTTGTAAAATTAAAACAACAACAAAAAACCCCACTGTTTTTAGATCTTAGAAATAAAGATTCCAATTAATGAACTCATGACCAAGACAAATATTATGAGAGGTAAGAGGAGATATACATAGGGAAAGAACATACATATGTAGAGTTAAATGTTTTACCATTTCTGATTATCAAAAGGCTAATAAGTATATTTTTTAAACCACACAGTGAGTATGATGACAAGTTTAGGAAAGACTACCATACATACCATGTTCAAAAAACCAATTGCTCCGTGAGAGACTATGGACTCTGAGAAACACACTGAGGGTTCCAGAGGGGAGGGGGGTGGGGGGATGGGTTAGCCTGGTGATGGGTATTAAAGAGGGCACGTTCTGCATGGAGCACTGGGTGTTATGCACAAACAATGAATCATGGAACACTACATCAAAAACTAATGATGTAATGTATGGTGATTAACATAACATTAACAACAACAAAAAACCCCCAAAAAACCAATTGCTAGTTTATTAAAAACGACAAAGAATTCCAGAACCAGTGCACATGTTTCACAGCTATGCTGCTCTGTTTTCTTACCCTGGATGTTGTACAGTCGGACTCTATGGGTAACATGTTCCAAAAAGCAAGTCACGTCTGAATAAAACCTTCCACGTTGCACTCTGACAAAGGGCAGTGTTGTGTAAACATAAGGCTGAGGAGGAAATGACATTTTTAAGAAAAATTTCAGCTTTTAACTTTTCCAAGGGATGTTTATTATCATTTCCCAAATGGCAAATACATACCACCTGATATTTGCAATCTCAAGTGAAAACCAAACCTTACAAGGTATCAGAACAGACGCATGCTATAAAAATGGAGTATAAGGTTTTTCATTAGACAAAAAGTACTGAAAATAGAAAATAAAAATGTTTACAACTTGACTGGCCTAGATGATCTACAAACATTCCTCCCAGCTATAAAAATTTATAATTAAAACCCTTCTATATTGTCCATCTGCTATTTATTAGAAATACCATTCATTCTACAGCAGTGACATTTTCCCAGGCAAACATTTATTATAACCGTGGCCCCCTAATGTTCAGGGGTCGGGGGGCAGGTGGCAAGGATGACCACAGGGAGTCATCTAAGCAAACAGAAAGCAGGATTCAGAGACATCGCTTAATCACAGTGAGGTTTACTAGTGTTTAAAACACACTGCCCTAGCTGAATATAAAGCAAATTTACAAACTTGAAAAAACTATGGCAACCACTGGTTTAAGGTTTCGTCATTTCGAATCTAGTGTCAAGAAAAAACAGGAACAGAACTTAACTTCTGTGACACAGGAACACACTGAAAGCATTTATGAAGAATTATATTTTCTCTTTTTCTTTTTTTTTTTTTTGGAAGGAATTATATTTTCTTAAGCATTACAGGCTGCAGAAGCTCAACAATGGCACCTAGGCTTGCATTGCGAACTACTTAAGTAGCATCAGATTTTCAGAACTGTGCAATTTTCTTCCAAATGTACCTCTCTGGTTCTAGAAAAAATATTCTGAAATTAATATAATGCGTTAAGAGTTTACAAAGTTCTTGGATCTAATTTTACTATATAGCTAAAAAGTAAGGGAAGAAGATGAAAGCTGGCATGGGGATTTCTGGGCTCCTACCTGTTTCTGATGCCCCCACCTGCCTCCCTGATAGTCTTTTATTTTTTCTTTGTAAACATATGATAATTCTCTTGGACTTTTTATTTAATATTAGAGCTATTTAAAGATAGAATAATTTTAAATAAATTAGTCACAATTGTCCATACATAATATTCCATAAGTATGCTACTTTTCATTTTTTCTTTAGTATAAGAACACTCAATCAAAACCAAATTCCTGGGGTGCCTGGGTGGCTCAGTTGGTTAAGTATCTGCCTTCGGCTGGGGTTATGATCCCAGGTTCCTGGGATCAAGCCCCACTTCAGTCTCCCTGCTGAGCAGGGAGCCTGCTTCTCCTTCTCCTCCTGCTGCTCCCCTTGCTTGTGCCCTCTTTCTCTCAAATAAATAAATAAAAATCTTAAAAAAAAAGCAAACCCAAAACCCAAATTCCTGTCTAAGTGAGAACAGACTGATACAGCTTATACTTAGGATGCACCACCCTTCCTAGAATGGCTACTATGAGCTGTAGTTTACCTTTAATTCCTCACTGATTAAAAAAAAAATCAAAACAACAAAAAACTAGACTCCTTAGAACAGTCAATGCTTTTCTTTAAAATTATTTGATTTTGGTTAGCAGGTTTTTCTAAATTGAAGAACAAAAGTAACTTCTGCAGGAGACAGGTCTCTAGGCAACAAAATATGGAGAATATTTAACTTATCTTGAAGTAGAGAAAACCTATATAAGTAGAAGAGCAAAGGAAGATGCTCTAAAGAAAAAAATACAGGACTACACAAAAATTAAAAAAAAAATACTGTAACAGCATAAAATAATTAAATTAGATGACGCATGGATGGAACATTCCACAATATATAGGAAAAAGGATTAATTTTTACCATATATAAAGAATGCTTATAGATCCGTAAGTCATACCAGTAGAAAAACGGTCAAAGGACTTATATAGGAAACTCACAAAAGATATAGGAGAGAGAAATAAATGTATGAAGTTTAGCTTCCCTAATAATCACAAAAACTTAACAGTAAAATATTTTTCACCCATTATTATAGGTAAAGCTTTTGATATGGCTGATTCTCAGTGCTTGGAGTGCTGTATTAGAGAGCTACTCTCAAAAATGCTGGTGGGAGTGAAAATTTACGCAATCACTTTAGAGGACAGAGAAATGGTACGTATCAAGTTTTTTTTTTTTTTTAAGGTTTTATTCATTTATTTGACAGAGAGAAACACAGCTAGAGAGGGAACACAAGCAGGGGGAGTGGGAGAGGGAGAAGCAGGCTTCCCACTGGGCAGGAAGCCCGATGCGGGGCTCAATCCCAGGATCCTGGGATCATGACTGGAGCTGAAGGCAGACACTTAACGACAGAGCCACCCAGGCGCCCCAGTACGTATCAAGTCTTAAAGGCCTCATCCACTGACACAAAATGACTCTTCTAGAAAGTTATTCTCAGGAAATAATCATCACTGCATAAAAAGAATGCTACAAAGAAAGCTTATCACAATGTTACAGTAGTGAAGTATTGAGGTATTGGGAGAAAATCTACATATGCAACAATAGGAAATTCTTTTTTTTTTTCCACATATATACAACATTTTTGTGTGTGTGAGAACATTTAAGTTCTACTCTCTCAGCATATCATATAATACGGTGTTATCAACTATAGTCCCCATGTTAGACATTGGACCCTCAGACCTTTAATCACAACAGTATATATTAAAATTGTGTTTTCGAAGAATATACCATTTGATTGTGAGCACTGTCACAATGAAAAAATATGTAAATGTAGGAAGACAAAACTTGAAAATGGGGGAGAAAGGGATATGCATAGTAAGACAATAAAAAATACATCAAAATGTTGGCAGTGGTTTGCATGGCCTTCGGAATAGTTGGTAAATTTTATTGTTTTCTTCAGTTTTCTGCATTTTCAAAAATGTGCCAAAACTTATATATATTACACCTTTACAGTCAAGGGGAGGGAAACATTTTTCTTTATTTTTTTTATTTTTAAAGATTTTATTTATTTATTTGAGAGAGAGAGAGAATGAGAGATAGAGAGCATGAGAGGGAAGAGGGTCAGAGGGAGAAGAAGACTCCCCGCTGAGCAGGGAGCCCGATGTGGGACTCGATCCCGGGACTCCAGGATCATGACCTGAGCCGAAGGCAGTCGCTTAACCAACTGAGCCACCCAGGCGCCCAATTTTTTTGTTTTTTAAAGTGCTGAAAGTTAAGGAGAAAAATGGCCCATTGGGCAATTTATTCTTCTCCTATGGCTAGATAATTTGTCTCTGTATATATGCTGTGCCACATATGTACAGAACACCACAACAGCACCTGAACCCTCCATCAAATCTGGCTTCTTTCCATGGAGAGCAACTGTTCATTGTAGCACCTTAATGAATTCCAACCCTGCAAAATTATTTACCTAATACTCACGACTACCAATTGCCAAGTGTCAATAAGGAAATATAATAGTGGAACCAACTCATCTATACCTAACAGATGACAAAATAATGAGATGAACTTATTATTTTCTTCATTACTCTTTCAATAAATGCTTATTCACAGCTCAGTTCATTGGCACTTACCTTGGCTTCCCCATCAGGTAAGAAGAGGTAGGCACCACTTTTGTCCTTTTTACTGGTGGTTCCATACCATGAAAATTGCACTTTTACTTCATGATGTTTACTGTCTTCTTTATTTATCATTTCCTAAGGATAAAAACAATGTTTAAAAGCAACTCACTATATTAAGATTTTAATGTTGTATCTGGTTCCATGTATATGTTGATTAAAGAAAAAACACCAAAAAACCTCAAGACAGACAGAAAAATGCTAACATTCAGCCTCTAATGTTCACGATTCTTGGATGAACACCCCAAATCTTATATTTAAAAGTATACTTTTATAGCTAATACTTAGAATTTAAAACTTTCACAATAGAAACAAAAAGTCAGAACACACTTCATTAAGGAAGAAAGAGATACACAAATTAAGAGATGTAGACCAGTGCTTCTCAGACTTTCTGTACTGAAGAAGCAGGTTTATTTTTTTATTTCCAGTATGCATGGACCAATATTTTTGTGAAGTACAATAAGAGTGAATTACTAGAAAAGTTAAATTTAAAGTGATATACAAAATATACACTCAAATTTTTTATTATTAGATTCAGCAAGCATAAATTTATTGTGTCATTGTGCTTTCAGAGTTTCCACAAACATTTTTCTCAACCATCACAGCTTCTATACTTATCGTGTGGACCAGTAACAGTTCACGGAGCAGCAGCACCCACACACCACCCTTGTTAGGAGCAAGTGGTCACAGTGGACCACATAAATCAGATACATATAGCTCATCCATCCTTTCTCCCAGAGTATTTGCATCGACTTTCCCCCCTCGGCATATGTAATCTGCACATATTATAATAAAAGTGATAAGCCTTTCATGAATTTGAAAACTATTCAGAACATACCTCCAAAAGCCCAGACTGATCAAACCGAAGTTTAACAAAGGAGTTCTCCAGAGTTATATCTTCTTCAGTACTTTTTACGTTCTTCATGTTGAAAATTCCTTTATCTTTTACATTACCATTATGCAGGACATACTCAGCTAAATGTGGGTCTGAACTTGCTGATTCCAAAATTCTATACACTTTCAGTCCGAGTGGTGGCATCTGCACTAGGAAAGAGATCTTTAAAAGACAGAGGAGAGAATTTTTTTAAAGAGAAATGCAATCTACTGAAAGAAAAGCATTTATACATCTAGTAAGAACAACAACAACAAAACTATCATATTTTAAAAAGAACTTAATACTCTACTATAAAGATGTTTTGAGAATTTATGGGTAGAGTATCCACATTTCCGTTTATCCAGGGAATCTAATAACTTCAAGTTGGTAGGACTATCAAAGGCATGAATGCTTTCATTCAATATATGAAATTATACGAGCATCCTCAATTGTCCTATGGTGCTCTTAATGGATGCTCAGAGGAGAAAATTCTTCATGAAGGTAGGAGCTTTAGGTGAACAACGATTTTTCTTAATTATCAGGAATCTTTTCATACTATGGTTTCAAGTACATTAAAAATAAAAGTGGTAAACGTAATACTATAAATATTAGGCACGCTAACAGTGGCCATCGAATGCCTGGGGTCCAGCAGACAAAGCACAGAGGATGCACACACACCGTAAGTCGTGACCTCTGCCTTCTAGGAGTTATTCCTCCCTTTTCTAGATAGGCTGTTTCCTGTAACATCTGACCAAAACTTCTATTATCTTCTCCTTTCTAACTAAAGGATTATGAATTTATGAAAGCAGCCAGCAAGAGCTTTTAACAAGCAAAGTAATTCTCATTTAGAGTTCCCAGCTTATCATTGTGTCTTCAGAAGTACAGTTTAACTTGCACTCGAGACTCCAAAAATTCAACTTTTCTAGTGATGTGGGGGTCCAGTTTAATATTACTTTAAGAAATTTTCTCCAAAAATGTCTATTACTTCAGGCCAGGTTTTCCACAGTTGTATCTCAGGTAAAAAGCACCTTCCTCTATTTTAAGAAGTCCTTCTTTTATGGTGTGTCATGTCACCTTTGCAATGAAACGCTGAAAGTACCTGAAGTCATTTAGAAAAGGTGTTATTTATCTCAACTTCAGTGTGCATAACTGTTACTAAATTGAGTTAAACGAAAAATTTCAAAATTTTTTAGGTAATGATGACTTCATTACTTCAGGAAAAAGTTCCAATACTTACAAAGATATACAATATACATGCTAATAACATACTCATAATAACATGTGATATACACAAGAACGAAGATATTAGTATTCTAGGAAACACAGGATCTCTTTTCCTTTAGTGTCATTTAACTGGTCAGTTCAATCCTCTGGTATCCACAGCTTTAACCACTTCACATACACCAATTTGACGGCTTGAGGGGGCATGGACACAGATATAAACTACATACTAACTATGCTTTTTTAATGGTGCCTCTTTAAGTTCTATGGCAAAAACATACCTCATAGGCTGTCTGTGAAATAGTACTTGCTGTATTCCAAACTGCACTCATCTGAATTTCCACAGGCTTTCCGGAAGCAGAAGACACTTGTGCTGTGGGGGAACTCACATAGACTGAGACTACTGAGATTCGGTCTTGTTCTGAAGGATTACAGACCACAAGATACCTGCAAAAACAGCTGCTTCACTACTTGGGTCTTAAAACAGTATTTCTACTTCTTTTACACTATGTGTAAGGACTCAGCTTGTAGACATAGAGTCAACACATGGAGAGGTCTTACAAGGAACATTCTGGTAAAATTTTTGGAGAACACGCAATTTCATCACAAATAACACACAGTACAAAGGGTAATGAAATAATGATTCACTTTCTAAGAACAAAATGTTATACAAATGGAAGACATTAATAGAACTATAATAAAGTTATTTCCATGGCCCAGAAAATGACCTATATAACACATGGTTTTATTAGCCTTTCTAAAATAATCAGCTTTATACGATTAATTTCCTGATCTCTGCCTAAGCTTGCTGAGTAAGAAAACACATACATTGCCTATTTGTACTTTAGCCACAATTAATTTCAATTAAAATCCTGACATTCATTTTAGACCACTAAAAGACAACAAAAACGTATGGCTATCCCCACAGAATCACACATTTATTTTATATACATGGGGTCCTTATTCCCCAAGAGAGTTGGTTCTGGAAAAAAGATCATTTGAAGTAACTCCACTTAAAAAGGGGGTTAAAATTTTATAACAAATAGTGCTAAAAAAGATTTGACTGGGCCTAGCTAGAAAAAGGACAACACACACTATTAAAATAAGTTTAGACAATTATTTTAAACTACATGCAATTCTTAGAATGAGCAAAAAATGAATGAACTGGAGTTTCTGGCAGACTTTTTCCAACAATATTTTATATTAGCACATTATGACACCCTTCACACATTTAATTTTTATAGGATGGTTTTAAACATAACTACATTTGTAAAAAATATTCAAGGACTTCATCGTTTTTCCTAAAGTCCTCTTCTTAATTTCTTTGATATTCAAAGAATTCTTAATTGGAGATCCTCACTGTTTCATGGCTTTGCCTGTGAGCAGAAATGTCCTAGACCATCATATCACAGACTTCATGAAATAGAGTCTTTGAAAGATTTATGATTTTATGATCAATTTGAATCATATTATATTCAAATAAATCAAAAGATATTTCAAAGAGGATGTTTGAATAATATAACTCACTGATTCATTAGTGAATACTTTCTTGATCGAAATATTTTGGTTTCCTATACAATTCTGTAACTGCAGGAACACAGAACTGAATAGCCACATAGCAACCCCATCTCCCCGACCCATAGCAGCTACATCAAAGATGAGAGACACTAACTAATATTGTGTATTTAGTGCATTAGAAAGCGCAGTCATGCTCTTTTATTTTACGTGTGTCCTGTGTATTTCAATTGCATTGCAAATCACGTAAGAAGTAAAATTAATACCTGCAGTGGTCAAAACTAAAGTGAAGGACAATAGGAAAACACAAAAGAAAGAGCATGTAGCATAAAATCTATAAAATGTTTGACTTATAAAGGGTATATATAAGGTTTTATACCTTATAAAAGGTAGCTCTTATGATGGAAATAGTATTCTGAGATACCAAAAGCGACAACACAGCAATAAAAATGTCTCTAATTCCTAATGGCTTATAGTATGCACCAGGATCACACAACGTAGCTTACATCACTTATGTTCACCGAGATTCCACAGATGTACGAGAGGAGTGGCTGAAGCTGTGTAGTCAAAAACATATTTACAAAGGACACTGAAGTCTTGACATACTGGGTAAAACCCTATTTTATCCACAGAAGCAATTCTAAAGGATAGTGAGGGCAATGCTTAACAGACTTACCTGAGGGATCTGCCAACCTATTGGCACCCTCCTACTGCCCTCTACCAGAGCTTATGTGTCACCTGAATCGTCCCATCACAAACACACCTGGAGAATCACAACTGCCAGGATTCATTGTTACCAGCAAGAAAATACTGTATTCCTAATTGCAACATGGGGAAGAAAAACAGTTGAGGATCACCTATCCTCAGCACCAAAGATGTTTAAGCCAGCATCCCAGAAATGAGTGATTTACTGCTTAACCCCATGTTCCCAGAGGCTTAGAGATAATATGGTCTGAAGACTCGGGCCAGTATCCTGATTCTGCAGAAGCCCTGAGGCACACCCAGGTACTGAGCCTAGAATTCCTACTGGCAGGTTCGTTGGATGCTCTACTACACAGGTCTGGTCATAAGGGCTCTGATAATAAAATGTAACATGTGCCCAAGAAATAAATTAGGTAATAAGCATCCAGAACACGGATTCCTTCCCATGTCTCATAGGGGGAAAAAGATTCACATTTAAAGCAAATAATAATTTTAACCATACATTTGGTTTTTTATATTAAATCGCTTTTTATAATAAGCTGTGAACTAGGGTCTGTTTTGTTTCATTTTGGTAGCTAATTAGTATGTGACCATAATGATGCTTCTACTGTACTGAATGATTATATAATTATCATGCCAGGAATCTATTAAAAAACTAAATGTGTAGAGTACATAATGAGTATAATGTTGCACTAAGAAAATCATTTTTTTAACATAATTAGAGATTCACACCATGTTCTTCAAGCACACCACAGCATAAATTTACCTGACATACACACAACTCTTATCTACATACATTTTAAGTAGAGTACAGAGAAAGTATAATCACATATGAAATATTTCCTTTGGAAATAAGCACACAATCAAAAATTAACTAAATGTTCATTTTTATTATGTTTGGTAGTCAAACATTTGTTATACTGCCAACATCCCTAAATAGGAGTCCATTTAAACTCATCAGCTGTGAATGAAACCAACAGGTTTCAATATCCTAAATATCAAACTCAGTTACTGAAAATTAATATCTGATTCACACTAAAGAAGAGGAGAGTAATACTTATATACTAAAAATGGGGATAGTTAATTTCTATTTTATCTTGTAAGTAACTGTAAAGGAAGCTCCTAACTTTTTCCCCCTCGATTTTCCCCACATTAGCTTCTTCCTGTCATCTCTCACCAGGTCACATCCAGCCTTCTCATTCTCATTATGACACTAGCCCCGTTAACTTGGGCTTACAGCAATGATCTCAATTCTCTGTGTACAAGGAACAACCCTCACCTCACAAAGGCAAAGCTCATATGCTACCTGCCCATCAAATTAGATGACAGACTATGATCTACTTTGAGAGAAAAATGAAAGGACATCTACATGCTTTGTAGTCAAATTGGGAATCATTTTATGGAAGAACTAGAATTCCATTGTAAATGTGGTTCTGTCCTTGAAGACTCTATCGAGGATGAGTATATTTAGAATTCCTTCATCCCTTTTGTAGAAATGATTCATGCCATGTTAAAAAAGATGACTGTGGCACTCTCTCTCTAAGGCAAATCTAATTGGTGCCAACTCTGAACAAGAGTCTAGGAGCACATGGACCTCCTTCTAGGACTGGATGAAGGGCAGAGCGGAAGGAGTATGCCTCATGGTCAGAGTGACCTTGGAGTTACCACTTAGCATGCTTCCTGTCTGTGCGGCCCAGCCCTCGGGCCTGTATAGGCAACTTATAAGGTACAGCTTTTCATCTTTCCCACCGGACAGGTAGGAAACTGAGGTTAGGTACAGGTAATACTCACCCAGCAAAAAGTGCCACAATAAGGCTTTGAACTTGACCTTACCCCCTTAGCCATCTTCTTAACCATTTTACTCACAGGTCAAGCTCATTAAGTACCTTTTTGACAATGGGTTTCCTGTGGAGATTTCCTTAGTTCCAAATTCATATGTGGAGAATTTTTTTTCCTCACTGATGCCAAAGATCCCCATGGAGTCTCTTTCTTTGGGAAGTTCAGGATTCACAGAAAGCTATTTGCATTTCAACATATTATATTTGTAAATGAAAATTTATAAACTGGAACACTGGAACAGAAAAAATCTTGCAATATACACCAAGGAGCTCATCTTATGACCTCACGACATGAGGTAAGCAAAACAATATTCAAGGAAAACATTTAAGAAGCATTACATATATTTATGACTGTGTAAGGGAGATAAAAATGAGAAGTATCTGCAAGTCCCCTTTAAGTGTTTAAAATCAAGTAAGCAAACACCAGGTTATATGAAAAATCATTGTAACTTCACGTGCCTAGTGTAGTACCTGACACAGAATAATAACATTCAATAAATAGTTGATAAATGAGTAATGCACAAAAACCCCACTAGGAGAATGTATCATTTATAAATAATGCCTACTAGTACGGGGCTTTATAATTTTATCAGATCATTTTCATTTTGATAATTTTAATTCCACAAAAAAATGCTTTTAAGGTCGACAAGCTATATAATTAACCCCTTTTCAAAGACAGGAGAAATGACAGATCCAAGATCACAGAGAAAGTTAAGAATAAAGCAGGCTAGAGCTCAGTGTGTCTGATTCTTAATCAATGACAGCATAGTAAAAAAATTCATATCAAATAAGAATATATTCATCTTCCCTAAGTAGCCTCATCAGTGGAGCATAATCTAAAGAGTAGTAGTAAACCTAGAGAATTTTCTGAAGGTGGAAATATACAGATTTATATGTTTGTAAAAATTTCAATTTCTAGACTTGAAGTCTTTCTGATATAGTCCACCTAGTTTTCTCTATTTAAAAACATAATGCTTACAATGTTAGTTGCTAAGGGGAAAAGAATCAAGATATTAAAAACAAAAAGCGATTTTGACACATGACAGGTCTCAAAAATCACAGAGTTCTATGATTCCTGGGTTCTGGAATCAAACAAATTCAAGCTGAAAACTCCACAACAGGCCTTAGAATTTGAGAGGCTTTGGGCAAGGTATTTCATTTCTCCAAGTCTTAATATCCTCATCTATAAAATCAGGAGATAAGACTCTTATTGGAGTTAAATGATAAAATGTTTGGAAAATCACATAGCTCAGACCTGAGACAAAGTAGAATCCCAAAAGCAATTAAATCTCTCCTTTTCCTTACAAAATCCTCCTGGCGTCCTGACCAGGGACTCTGGTACATGAATCACACTGGATGGTGAAGTGAGTGTTTTAATTAACCCAGGTCACTGAGCTGCCTTAAATGCTTTTTGGTGTAAGGCATATAAAAATCTAAATGACAGAAATTAACTAAACTACGTATGTGATAACAAAGATTCCTTGAAACGAGAGTTCAGATAACATGGGAGGGGGGAAATAAACGCACAGGTGCATATAATACGCCCATGTACAAAGTAACCACATGGTGGAGAGAAGGATACCTCCTGTTATGTGTAGTTACAAACTCATGAGTGTGATTACATAGTCCCTGTCGTGGAAGCACCTACAATCTAGAAGAGAGAGACGGAAACTGTTAAGTTCAATACAACAGGGTAGGTAATAAAGGTACGCACAGAGCATCCTGCGATGCACACAAGAAGGTGGCAGAATGATTAAGAATCAGGAGAGTATTCAAAATAGGAAATTAATTTTACACCAAATGATTGTATATACAGAAGATGACAAAACTTTATTGGGAGACATAAAAATGAATAAACGGAGAGACATACTTGCCTAGGAGATAAAAATAAAAGACCGACAAAAAACCCCAACTATCTCAAAGTTAATTCATGAATCTTATGCAATGCTAATCAAAATCTCACTGAAAACCTTTTGTTGGGAGAAAGAGCAAAAAACAATTCTATATCTATAATAATAGACAGGCAAGACAAATGGTTAAACAGACACATTAAAACAATATGCCAACACTGATTCTAGATTAAAAAAATGTGGAAACATAAAAAATGATGTAAGATTAGTAGAAAAAGATAAGTATGTCCTCTGTGGCACAAAGGGTCTCTCTAACCATAACAGTACAAAAATAGCGAAGTGAAAGGCTAGCAGAATTGATAATAAAGCTTAAGCATTTTCTACCTTAAGGTTAAAGAATCCAAAAAGAAAAGAAAATCAAATTTGGGAAATTTGTAAAGTGCTCTTACAAATCAATAGAAACATAAATGCCCAAGTAGAGAAAGTGAACCTTTTTCAACTGTCAGACTGAAGTCGAAAAATCAGGGCTGCTTCAGCCTCTAGGAGACACAGCTCTCGGAGAGACGGAGGAGCTGACAGGCAAGAGCTCCACTTCTACCGGCCAACTAGAAAACCCAGAGAGATGCGATAATCGTTTGCAGGCAACAGAGAACGCTGCCGAGGGGTGCAAAGAACTTCAGAGACGTGAGCTTTCTTCTCTAGCCATTTTACCCTGGGGCATGCCAATTCTCAGCCTGAGAATGGCTGAGTTCCACACAAAGCCTAGAGGAGGGTCACTGTGGGAGCAGAGTGGCTGAAAAGCATTTGGTGAGGACTCAGGACGCTTCAAGTATACACGTAGCTTTCTCATCAGTACACGTGGCAAATATTGGGCTGCTGTACAGAAAGGGAAGCTTAAACCCTCAACAGAAAGCTGATGAAAAGTAGAGCAGAGACATCTCAAGATATTTTATGCAAAGATTGATTTATTTGAGAGAGAGAGAGAGAGAGAGACAGAGTGGGGGGGGGGAAGGGGCAGAAGGAGAGGGAGAGAGAATCTCAAGCAGACTCCCCTCTGAGGGCAGAGGCCAATGTGACACTCCATCCCTGAGATCATGACCTGAGCCGAAACCAAGAGTCAGACACTCAACCGACTGAGCCACACATGTGCCCCCTCATGACATTTCAGAACCTACCAGGGAGTAGGGTCCACAGAATATCCAAGACTATTAGCTGAAAACTTGGAGAACTAGATGAACAAGTCATGAATTAGCCTCAGTTTAGCATAATGCTTGATTAGAGGAAGACTGAACGCTTTCCAGAAGAAAGTATTTTCTGGAGACTACATAAATTTCATACTCAATATCTACCACTTAATACAAAATTTCGAGACATCCCAAAAACAGAGCCTCATGATTAAACACCAAGGAGAAAAAGACAAAAGAATGAGAACTACACATGCTCTAGATACTGGAGTTTAACTGATAAGACTTCTCCTAAGTAGGTGAAGGGATGAACACTTTCACCACAGAAACTGAATACATTAAAATTAAACAGAATGAAACTCTCTAAGGAGAAATATTTGAAATTAAGAATTCTGCAGATATATTTAACAACAGAGTACATTCAGCAGAAGAGAAGTTAAACTATTAACAGGGTACTTCCTCTAGATTCTGGTATTATGAGTGAATATTCTGCAACTACTTTTTAATACTTCTGGATGTAAAACCCTCTTCTACGAAAAGTATGTATTTTTTAAAATAATCAGAAAAATATGACAACAACTATGCTTGTTTATAGTACTAATAGACAATGCAGTAATTCATAAATAGCACTTTACCATAAAGAAATAATTTTGCTATTTTTAACTCATAGTAAATTTGACTCAGCAAGTGGTATAATGTTTTTCAGCCAAAATGGTAATAACAATACCGATTACACCAACAGCTGTACTTAATTTGCCTTTAGAACACTGCCTAGCATTCAGGATGTACTTCACTTGAATTAACTCTGTTCAGTTTCACAACTAACTTACGACATCCTAAATCATACCTATTTTACAGATGTGTACAGTGGTTCAGTATCCACTCACGGACACAGAGCCACTTAAGTGAGAGAGCCAGGATTTAAATTCCTGCAGTCAGGCTCCAAGGAACCTTGCAGGTAAGGAGGGTGGTTCTATTTTCCACCAGTGTATGCGCTAGAAGCAGATGCGCCGTCCGCAGCACTCAGGAGTCCCATCAGAGTCCCCATGTCCCCAAGGCTCTCGGTCTGCTGCTTCATCAGAGTGCTCTGTATCCACCCCATAAAGAGCCTTCACTCGGAAACCCTCCAATCACCTCCAATGGCAGGACTGAGGTTTAAGGGAGTTTCTTTGAGATGAAATCAAGGCTACCTTCCTGAGCTGCTATAATGACAACACAAGCTGTTCTTTCACTAAGTTCTAACTTTTTTTAAGAGGTGGTAGGAAGGGAACTGCTATAGTAAGTCTCCATTTTGCAATTGTGGTGTTATTCTGGAAAATAGTTTCCTATGTCCCAGTTATTGGACGAGCTTGCTTAATTTCCACGGTTGAGTTTTCTATGTAAAAACTTCCTTTCGTAGTGTTTATCCAAATGAATGTTTTATATACGATTTATGTGTTAACAGACAAGACAACCACTGTTAGCTAGATGCAACTCTAGTTATCACCTACTTCGGATCCCTCTCCCCCAGCACATGTAGCAAATGGAATTAGGTTTCAAAAAAATGACGCTAGGGGCGCCTGGGTGGCTCAGTTGGTTAAGCGACTGCCTTCGGCTCAGGTCATGATCCCGGAGTCCTAGGATCGAGTCCCACATCGGGCTCCCTGCTCGGCGGGGAGTCTGCTTCTCCCTCTGACCTTCTCCCCTCTCATGCTGTTTCTCTCTCTCTCTCAAATAAATAAATAAAAAATCTTAAAAAAAATAAGTAAAAAAAAAAAAAATGACGCTAGTTAGTGCCAGAGGTGGGACTAGAATGAGCCCCTGACTCTCAGTCCGGGGCTCCCTTCACAATACTGTGCTCTTTTTAGGCACCTGACCATGAAATCTGCCCAAAGCTCAATGGTATGGAAACGAAATAGTATATAAATGTTGTCAGAATTTATTGCTGCAAATATTCTTTATAGCTGCAACTTGATACTATAAGGCATTAATTGTCAAAAGTACAACTACATATTTCAGGAATGGGGAAAGCACTTCTAAAAGCCAAAATATTAACCAAAGTAGAATCAACATGCAATTTTACAACTTTTATAAATAAAACAGGCCTGAAAAACCTTACATCTATTTTAAGGGCATAAGAGAAAACAGCAATAAGAAGGATAAATACTCCTTTCCAACTATTCTAAGACCTTTGGTACTAAAGCAATAATAAACAGATACAAAAGCTGCACATAATTTGGCTGACCCTACGAGTCTTGTCACCAATTAAGTTGCTTTCACTATGAGAGAGTTTTGCCTAAAACAAAAATACCATCTGTTTTACCTAAAACATTAAGATGTTCTATTTTCTTGTCAATTCAGAAATCACATCTGTAGCCATTTTCTGAAAAGACAGCAGAAGGCATTATATTTATGGGTGACTGCATAAGGAATGATGTTCAATCAAAATGTAATTTTCATCTACTGGGAGAAAATTTCATTTCTCCAATAACTATAACACTGTAACTTTGGAGGAACACATAGTACATAAACAGGCTGATTTTCATGAATAAAAAGACCTTAAAAGTTAATGCAGTAAAATAAAATTTTGTTACTAAAGACAGACACAGCAAATATGTTTGTATTCACTTTGTATATCTTTGCCAACAACAGAAATCTATCCTGTGTAAGGTTTTTCAGGTGAAAAGAAAAAAAAAAAAAAACAACAACTTTATGTTGGTGCTATGTCTCTCCATGCAAGTGAGCCATCATATAAAAGGTAAAATTATGAAAACAACAAAACACAAACCACTTTCTATTTTCAAAACACTTTTAGACACAATACTGGTCCTGGGAAAGACATTCTACTCTACAATCCAATGAACCGACTGAAGAAGATACAAAACACTAGAGAAAACATCACTTACAGTGAAGGCAAACACAATGTCACAAGGGATAAAGAACGCGGTTCGAAGAAAAACACACAAGCCATCCAACTACCTATAATACTTCGAGTATATTTTAAGCACCTACAAAAAAACCCCTAAAACCCAGGTATGTTTTACTTTGAAAAGTAGCCTAATTTCACATACAATATTCTTGTCTAAAATAAAATAAAATAATAAAATAATGCTGCTCTCCAAATAAGGATGAAATAAATACGTCCAAAGGCTCTATTTAAAATTTTTCTTTTACCACAAAGTTGTGAAGTGTTCTGAAGTCCAAGATGGGCTTGAAGCCCTTCCTGACTTTTTCAGGATCAGGATACCTTCACTAAAATCCTTTTCCTTGCTCGTCTTGTAGTGCACGCCTTATTAATCTGCATTTAGAAGGAAAAAAAATCTGGTTCAGAAGAATAGAAGACTTTGAAATACGCCATATCACTTCAGTCTATGCTGTGAACTGCTTTGAGTTAATTAGCCCTGTCTCCCCAGTTTCAGAAGACATGATGGACACGGGGAGGAATGAAGAGAGAGAACAGAGGACTGAGTGCGCAAGAAGCCAGAATAAAAAAAAAAAACCCAGCTAAGGACTCTCATTTAATCATCACTTCCCCCCACCAACCCCAATACAAATCACTTTTAAAAATGACTCGTAGTCCAGATATTGACTTTCTCTCTTTCATGGTGCATTACACAGTTCCAACTAACAGGGGGAAAACCTTTGGCACCACAGCAATAACAGAAGGGAATCATTCAAGATTTGCATTACCTGGCAGATACACCAAAACTAATGTCAGCTTTTCTTTGCCACTATCTCATCTCTTTTCCCAAGTTTTTCTTAGGTTTTACCAAGTTATGCATTTCCAAATATCATAACTAAAAATTATTATAATCCTTCCCAGATTACAGTTGGTAGTCCCCATGCTAACTCTACCTTCACAGTGTAACAAAATATCTCATCATAATCCAACACACAGAGGGCACACATTTTTCCTCTCCATCTTCTGCACTCTCCCGATTATGATCCTTGATGAGGTAATTGCAAGATGTTGGAAGCAACAAACAAAATCACTTTGATTTCATTAGACAAACCACACAACTAAAACACCTTGTATAAACTTAATTCACTGTATAATAATCTGACAACAAACTAGAACCACACAGCTAGTTAAGAAAGTTTGATTTAAAGTATAAACAATAAAAAGGCAATTAAAACACAGACTAACCAGGCAATTTAGCAGGTGTTCACTGAACACATAACTACTTTGCCATTGCTTTCCAAGAAATAAAACTTAAAACTACCATTTTAAATGCAGTCTGTTCAGGCACTTCCACAGATAAAATCTAAAGCTAATAAAATCTAAAATAATTTTGTACCTAGGAACAAAATCACAGCAGACTAATTATAAGGGCCTGGCAAGGAAGATTTTTTTCAAGTTCACATAAAATTGATGAAAAGAATGATTTAAGATATCATGCCCTGAAAGCACTAAGGAGACAAACTCCGACCACGTTGTAAATCTTTCAGAAATCGGTATGTGAGAATGATGGTAGCCTACTGACAAACATTTTCTTCCAAACTTCTAAATGACAGTAAAAATGTATATATAATTAATAATACAGTTATATTATTTAAAGCTGCCTATCATAAACTTTAAACTGCCTAATGCAAAACTGTACGAAGTATTATTTCAGGAGGTACAAGAAAGGAATAAGAATTCTTTTTTTAATTCTGATAATGAGGAAGCCTAATGTATATTCAAGAAGCTAGAACACTAGTAGACAAGCAGAATCAAGGAAAGGACTCTTATAAAGAAGAAAAGTTAGCACTTAAATACCTCTGTGCTTCTGGAATGTGGTACAGAGGGTGAAGAGTCAGCACCACTTGACCTGCAAAAATTTCTGGAAAGACAGACATTTTTCAATTTTTGGAAGGGATGGGAAGCCGGACAAAGAGGAAAAGTGGAGGCACTTAAGCATGATGCTAGTAACAATCCAATGCAAGTCAGAAGAGTTATGGTGCTTTCTCCTGTACTGTGCCTTTATTAGGGAATTTGCTAATTACTTTAAACTAATTTTTTCGTAATTCTTCCAAACCTTTATTTTATAGTTCTATAATCTCTACCTGCAAAATCTGAAAAACTCTGAAAATCAGGTTTTTTCAAAACTCACTTGGTGGCAAAACAAACTGAAATGACATGAAGCCACATAAAATTATTTATTCTACTTGATTAATATTCAGAAATTTTAAATTATTTAATGAACCCTGTCCCAGACTTAAATATTTATGTAATAATATGCCATATATGCATATTATGTTCCTAGAAAATAAAAATTCTGAATTCACAAAAGATTTCAGGTAAAGGATTGAGGATTTTATTTAAAGGTAGGCTATACAAGCAGTCCAAGTCACAGACTACTTATAGAAGACACCCGATATGTGGTTCTGAGCAAGAAAGAAAAAGAAAAAAACAAAAAACAAAAAACAAAAAAACCAAGAAATGAAAGGGGAAGGAAAACATGAACATATCCCAGCACAGTGCTACAAAGGCAGGAACACAAAATAAATCTGTCATTGAATGGCTGACTACCTGAACCAAGGAATAAGTATCTTTTAACATGACCCTAAATAGGTCATTAAGAAACAGTAAACATTTAAGAATATTCTATTTTCTTAATATATGAATACCCCAAATCCCAATAGGACATATATGCTTTTACTTTACCTCTATCCCAATTCTTAATTTTGCAATATCTACTTATGTTTTGGTTTTAGAATAAATGGAAAATCTGTTTCTTTAATAATTGTGTTAGATATGATTTTCCTAACTGGTAGGAGAGTCTTGAGAACAAGCTTTTAAGAAGCTTCTAGCACCCAGGACTGATTTATTCAGCACAGACCTGTTTCTACAGTGTGCAGAATACAACTCCAGTCTGAGAGAAGAGGGCAAGGAAGAGTAGTCCATGATCAGAAAACATGGAAGCTGGCCTGAGTCGTCTAGTTAATGAACCTAATGAGCAGATAATGCTAGCTGCCTACCCAATAGCCATTCCCATATTCTCCTTTCCTGACAGAAACTCAATTTTACTCAGGAAGACAATAATCGTGGCTTAAAAAAAAAAAAAGCCCTTGATTCTCCATGCTTGAGGTGGCTACGTGACACAGTTCTGGCCAATGAAATGTAATTAGAATTCAGCAAGTGGAGCTTCCCAGAAAGTTATTATATCCTCAGTTTAATAGAAGTCAGCAGACTCAAGTGGCATAACTTTCATCCTTTGCTTGTCCTATCCCTTCCTGGCTGGAACACAATGCAACGTCCAGAGAACCAGGCACAATCCTGAGACCAGGAGAACCACCACAGGCTAATGCAGAGCGGAGAGGTAAACGGGGCCTGGTCCTTTCACGACCTCATGGAATGCATCACAAGGCCTAGACTACCTACTACTTTGAAACTTGGTTTCTTGGGAAGCCAATGTAGCACACTTTTTGTTACATGCAGTTGAATGCAGTCTGAAGCGAAACACTATACTCACAACAAATGATACTGAAGTACCCAAAACTCCTACTGATCTTAAAAGAAGGTAATACTGAATGCAAGATGATTCTCCTAAAGCAAAAATTTTCCCATAAAGATTGATCACTACAAACATATTTTTCCTCAGAGGGATGCTTAGTTTTAAATCTGTCCTTAATTGCCTATCAATTACTACACGTAACTTCTCATAATTGTCACCTTCTCTACCACAATTTTTAATGATCAATCAGCAAACATCTCTTGTATACCAAGTACTTCTTCCTTATTTCATTCAACCATTCATAACTTCTTTAATTCAAGTGAGTCTTCTTTATTTTCTCCATGGAATGTGAAAGGCAGATTTCATAAAAACTTAAGCTAAAACCTCAGAATTTACCAATCCTATGCTCTTTATTACAAAATACATGCTAGCGTAGGCATTGTTTTTAACTTTATATAGAATTTTATGAACATAGTATATTTGACCAATTCCTCGATGGTTATTATTGAACAGTTAAGTCTTTTAAAGTATTTTTTCAGGTGATAAAGCTGAGAGAAAGATTTTGCCCACAGTTCTCTTCATCTCTACACAGGATAGATTTCTTACAGTGCAATGCCTAATTTGAACACTCCTGGCACATATTACTGGGTTACTTTCTAGACAGACTGCTAGGTGTCATGTAAGAATGATGAATAAGACCCAACCTATGCCTTCATGGGGTTTATAGCAAGCTTCTTCAGAGGAATATTATATATGTGCTATGTGGGACAACAGTGGTGAAACACACAGTCCTATGGGAGCATACAAGAGTGACACCTAACATGACTCAAGTATACTGGAAAAAGTTTCCAGAGAATGTAACATTTAAGCTGAGTCCTAAAAGATAACCAGGGGTCAATCAGGCAAAGTGTGTGTGTGTGTGAGAGAGACTGGGGATGTGGTGGGAGGGGGTTTTTGTTTTGTTTCCAGGCAGTGTGTGTGTGTGTGTGTGTGTGTGTGTGTCACTGGGGATGTGGTGGGAGGGGGTTTTTGTTTTGTTTCCAGGCAGTGTGTGTGTGTGTGTGTGTGTCACTGGGGATGTGGTGGGAGGGGGTTTTTGTTTTGTTTCCAGGCAGTGTGTGTGTGTGTGTGTGTGTGTGTGTGTGTGACTGGGGATGTGGTGGGAGGGGGTTTTTGTTTTGTTTCCAGGCAGCAAAGGTCTAGAAGTAAGAGAACATGGCATGTTAAGAGAATTGATAGTTGAAGGGCTGAAACACAGTGCAGGCTGGGGTAATGTGAAAGATGATGCTAGAGAAACCAAAATGTAGACACATAATTCAAGTTAAAGAGTCTATGAGTTTATCCTTAGGGCAGTGGAGAAAAGAAGAGTTTTGAGCAGCTGTAACATCATGGCTAGTATCTGTTAAATGCCTACTAAGTACCAGATTCTACACTAAAAATTCATATACGTAACCTTATTTAATTTCTCCGACAAATGTATGAGGGAGGGACACCTGTCACAGGAGTGTCGCCATCACTCAGGGGAGAGACAGGAGCCACCTAAAGTAGGGCACTGGTACTGAAGCTAAGGAGAAGCGGACAAAACTATGATCCGTTTAGGAAGTAGAATGAAAAGACCTGGTATTTATTTGGGTACAAGGAGAAAGTGAAAGAGAAGAGACAAAGATGATCAGGGTAATCCTGCACTTTATTGTACAAATGAATATACCTTTGAGACTGAAGGGGGACACTAACGAAAAACTGGAATACATGATCACTCAAAAATTGAGGCCCAGGTAACTGGATGACGATGCTGAAATTTTATTAAGGAGCTCGGGACCACAGAATATTTGAGTAGAGAGTAGGAGTCATTTTATTTTTAATTAAAAAAAATTTTTAAAGGATTTTATTTATTTGACAGAGAGAGATAGCGAGGGAGAGCGCACAAGCAGGGGGAGTGGGAGAGGGAGAGGGAGAAGCAGGCTCCCCGCTGAACAAGGAGCCCAACGCGGGGCTCAATCCCAGGACCCTGGGATCATGACCTGAGCCGAAGGCAGACACTTAATGACTGAGGCACCCAGGCGCCCCGGGAGTTCAGTTTTATACGCACTCAAATGGAGGTACAGGTGGACCATTCCCATGGAGCTACCCATTTGGCCTGTGGGCAGAACTTGGCAAACTTTTCTCAGAAGAGATATGTATACGGTGAGTCAACAGTACACGGACAATAAATGAAGGCAATCGAGTAGGAAATATCACTCTCACCAGGAGCTTTTATCTTTTAAATCTTCCTGAGGCAAAACAATTACTTAATTAAGATCTCTTATATGCTCTTGACTCTCTACCTCTTTTAGATTTTAACATAACCTGAAGCTACAGATCTATATTCCTGTAGCTTTTTCTACAGTACATACCTAGCTGCAGTCCTGGTAACCAAATTTCCAGTCATGATCTGCATTTCACGATGTCTCATTATTTTCAATGCCTTCTTACTTTTGATTAGTCAGCTGAGTTGACTTTATCAAGAAAATTTTCAAAAAGAAGAGTACCCATGGTTCATTTTGTGTTTTCATATTTGAAAATGTCTTTTTTTGTTGCTTTCACATATAAAAGATAACTGTGAGTATAAAACGATTTAAAAACTCTACAGTCTTCTCGTTACAGAGAAGAAACCTAAGTCTGTTTAGCTTTTGTTCCATATTATACAGTATCTGTCTTTCTGCTTGGGTACTTCTACAATGTGTCCCTTTCCTTTTAATTGGACTAAGTTACCAAGACATACCAGGAGTGACCCTCTTTTCATTTATATTACCCAGAACTTAACCCTTTTATCTATAAAGCCAGACCTTCTCAGCTCAGAAAACTTTTCATCACTTCTATCTTTGATCATTGTCTCTGCTCCATTTTTTTTTTTCCTGAAGAAAATCAGTCTTTTGTTAAAACCTTGTCCTCCATACCGATCATCTTCTCTCTCGTTGTTTCCACTCCTCTTCCTTTTCTCTGCATTCTTGCAAAGCATCTCATGGGTTTTTTTTCTTTCGTGTCTCTGGACGCTCTTTCACAATGTCGGCCTCACTCTTCAGTATCACTTGTAAAGATGCTCGCTCATCGTGCCCCCACCAATAACCTTCCCTTTTGTCGCTCCCCCGTACCATCTCACCATTTTTCATCTCGGCTCTTTGTTTTCCGTTTCAGATTTCTTAGAGATCATGACTCAAATTTTTTGAGAACTCCAAAGAGGTTTTTTTTGTAATGTTTTCCTGGTCTCTGTAATAAATCATTTTAAAAGGTAAATTGTTCTTCTGAGTCTTCATGTAGCACTACTTTCTGTCGTTCTGTAGAGCCTTTGCAAAGGTTTGCTAGGATAACTTTCCCTTTACTTACCCTCACAGAAGCAGACATCCAGACCCTGTGTATACTAATGGTACTCTTGGTCTTTATTTTGGGATTAAAGCCCCTCTCTTACCTAGAGTTAGTTTATTTGACAAGTATTTGGCAATGGATTCAAAAGCAAGGTATTTGCCAGGGGATTCAAAAGCAAGGTAGTTCCCTGCCATCATGGAGCTAATATTTTAGCAAGGGAGATAGACAGCAAGAAACAAATAACCTAAATAACCAGCTTGTTAATAATGCCTAAAGGAGGGGAAGAAAAATGCAGTGATGAAGAAGAGAAGAAGAGAAAGTTATATAATATATAAAATATATAATAAGGAAGTAAGTCCACATGCATAGAGCTAGCCTGAGTGCAAAGGTCCAAAAGGCCACCATCCAAGGTGGCTATGCCTGTATATTCATTGTTTTATGCCAACTCTGGCGAACAAATGGAGGGATTCTTTCTTCAGCAAAGACTATCATGGGTATCCTTCTGGCCCATGCCACTGTCAATAGTAATCTCCTTGAACAGATACTTCGCTAGGTCAATGCTCTACCATCAGTTCCCCACTTGTTTCTGGCCTATTTTATTTCTTTTCTTTTTTTTAAATTTTATTATGTTATGTTAATCACCATACATTACATCATTAGTTTTTGATGTAGTGTTCCATGATTGATTGTTTGCATATAACACCCAGTGCTCCATTCAATACGTGCCCTCCTTAATACCCATCACCAGGCTAACCCATCCCCTCACCCCCCTCCCCTCTAGAACCCTCAGTTTGTTTCTCAGAGTCCATAGTCTCTCATGGTTTGTCTCCCCCTCCGATTCCCCCCCCTTCATTTTTACCTTCCTACTATCTTTTCTTTTTTTTTTTTAACATATAATGTATTATTTGTTACAGAGGTAGATTCAACAGTCTTACACAATTCACAGTGCTCACCATAGCACATACCCTCCCCAATGTCTATCACCCAGCCACCCCATCCCTCCCACCCCCCACCACTCCAGCAACCCTCAGTTTGTTTCCTGAGATTAAGAATTCCTCATATCAGTGAGATCATATGATACGTCTTTCTCTGATTGACTTATTTCGCTTAGCATAATACCCTCTAGTTCCATCCACATCATTGCAAATGGCAAGATTTTTTGATGGCTGCATAGCATTCCATTGTATGTATGTGTGTGTGTGTATGTATGTGTGTGTGTGTGTGTATATATATATATATATATGCACACCACTTCTTCTTTAACCATTCATCTATTGATGGACATCTTTGCTCTTTCCATAGTTTGGCTATTGTGGACATTGCTGCTATAAACACTGGGCTGCACATACCCCTTCGGATCACTACATTTGTATCTTTGGGGTAAATACCCAGTAGTGCAATTGCTGGGTTGTAGGGTAGCTCTATTTTCAACTTTTTGAGGAACCTCCATACTGTTTTCCAGAGTGGCTGCACCTGCCCATTTTATTTCTGTCAGATTCATTCTCCAAATTTTTTGTGAAATACAGACACAATGAAAGCCCTCTTATAAGTGTGAGTAAGGCTGGCAATAGACCTATTAACTGAAAGAGATCAAGTTGACTTGAAAGTTAAAGTTTTTAGGTAGTACAATTTTAAGTTACACACATATGACTTAATAATTCATGTTTTCATATGTTTTATATATACTTATATATATAACATTTCCTAATCTACTGATATTAAGAGCAAAGCTTCTGGTTTAACTATGGGACCACTAACTGGAGTCCCATGTCATATTTTCTGCATAACTATGCATGTGATTAATCATGTATGGTTTCCAGATTAGGTTTTTCTAAAGCAGACCAAGAACTTCACCACTTGAAAAAATATTAAGCAATATGAGTACAGACTGCTTCTACATCATTATGACTTCTTCCCAATTTTTTTTAGGCATCTCACCAGTGATTCACATTTGTTGAAAATTTCTAAAGAACCCAACTTCATTTAAAAAAAAAAACAATCTTTTCGTATAATTCATCAGTTCAATAAAAATTAATCAAATTGTGCAAGAAAAATAACAAGAACAACTGATCTGGGAATAAATAATTGTTTCATGATAATCATACAATTCAACGGAAAGACCAGAGGGAGAGAATTGTACCAGTTTCCCTAGCTAGTGGCCTGTTAGGGACAAGGTCAGGTTATCATGGGCACAAAAAAGGAATGGAGAGAATCAGTTGATCTAGTTGGCCAATTAAATGGAGACTGGTTAACAGAAATCTTAGGAAGAGAGAATGAATAGTTACTTTTTCTCCTTACCACGCTCAAAAAGTAGCCCCGTCCCTGTATTAAAATATTAGTTCTCTGTTCTAGGTGGTAGAGTACCCAAATTTCAAAGCTTTGGGGGTAGACATTATAAAAATGAAAAGGAATCAATCTCCACACCTGCTTCTAGAGACCTGCAATGTAGCTATTATTTCTAACTGTTTACCGCTGGTCAGTGAGTAATTGTACTTTCCAGTCCGGTTGATCAACTTTATAGTTTGTGGATATCTTAAATTGTGGCAATAGCTTGACTGTCAAACCAAGGTTTGGTGTTCCTCTGATTGTTCATCATCATCTTTGTTTTCATGAGTTTTAAGAGGAAATTGAGAGAGTCAGTCTCAGAGTCCCTAGTCTGCCATCACATAAAATGAAAGTGTCAACTTTTTTGTTTTTTCATATAATAAGTGTTATTCATCTAAGTCAATGTAAGGCTGAAACAGTATTTCTGGAATTAATACTCATCATTTCTGATATCATAAAATAAATAGAAATGTTAAGGGTAGGGAGACTGTTGTGGGAAAGGTAGAAATTCTCTCCCCCAGAGACCTTTATATTTCCCTGAAAAAAAATCAGGCAAAATACAAGCCTGCGAATGACTGATTTAGAATGGCAAACACCGGATAAGATTATTTGATGTTGTGATCCAGACATGATTGCTCTAAAACTAGTTATAACATAAAATTAACTAATATATCGTGTTGAAAGTATCTCCAACTCCCTAGGAAGTTTTTGGTTACTTAAAGTAATGTACTATATTCTACTCAAGTCTTTTGGGTCAGACATCCTTTCTAAAAATATCCCACATTACACACAGGCTGAAACGTGTTTCTGGATAATTGGAGAACCGGTCAATCTATATCTTGAAACAAGTCAAAATTAATAAAATGTAACTCAGATGCAACATAGATGAAAACACACAAACAACTTTCACAAGCAAGAAATACTTAAACAGAAAAGCATCTCAGAGGAGAGTTTAGGAACTCCTCCTTCAAAACCAGTAATGGGAATTAATTAAATAGACTATGCTATTTTTACCCAGATAGCCCTCTACTAGACTAGAACTCAGTTTTTTATTTTTAAGAGTCTCCAGGACTGTCAGTTAACAATTGCCCCATTAAAAGAAAAGTTCTAAAGTAACTTTAAAAGGAAAGGACATTTCAGGTGCTCTCATAATAACAGAACATGCAGAGGGTCCAGAGTGTCAAATCCTAGTCAAATCATGTATTCTATTATTACTTTAAATTCCCTTGGGATAATGTTAAAATGCAGCCCTTCATTATCAAGGACAGAAACCCTCAATCTCTGTGACTTTGTACATTTGTTTTTCTGCCAGCTAATGTGAAGACATTTCTGCACTAGTTTTCTAGTACATGACAAGATGTGAGCTCACACTGTTACGATCCATGAGCAATAAGCATAGTTCTTACACTACTTATCACAGTTATCACTGCTAACACTGTTCCAGCTCCCCCAAGAAAAACTACCATGTACAAAGTAAGCTGCATTGTGACGTTCACAGCCCTCTCAGGAGACGCCAGGTGCTCAGGTTAGAACCACTTCCGTTCAAGTAGCGGAATCTCAGCTCAGTTCTTGAGCTACAGATGACTCTACCAGGTCTATATTATAATAAATAACACTGCCAGAATCTGAATGGTGAGAATTCTATTTCCCTAGAAATTCCACTTCCAAACAATAACTGTACGGCTGTGAATTTGGTTACTTCACTTAAAACTTACATTTAAACAACTGGTAGGAAGATTAGATACAGTGTGACTTGGTATAAAAATACATTGATGATATGGTAACTGATGAAAAAATGATTTAAAGTCTTGAATTCCATTACACTAATAGATAATTACTGTGAGGAGAATGGTTTGTGATAACAACATTAAAAACACAAAATGCAGAATCAGGCAAATACTCTAAGTCAGCAACAACAGAAAGTCTTGTGTGTAAAAACTGATCTGATCAGTAATGTCCACAATAGCCAAAACATGGAAAGAGCCCCAATGTCCATTCACTGATGAATGAATAAAGAAGACATATATATATATATATATAGATATACATACACACACCGTGGAATATTACTCAGCCATCAAAAAGAATGAAATCTTGCCATTTGCAACAATGTGGATGGAACTAGAGTGTATTATGCTAAGTGAAATAAGTCAGTCAGAGAAAGACAAATACCATATGATTTCACTAATATCTAGAATCTATGAAACAAAACTGATGAACACAGGGGAAGGGAAGGAAAAATAAAATAAGATAAAAACAGAGAAGGAGGCAAGTCACAAGAGATGCTTAACTACTGGGAACAAACTGAGGGTTGCTGGAGGGGAGGTAAGTGGGGGGGATGGGGTAACTGTGTGATGGGCAGTAAAGAGGGCACTTGATGTGATGAGCCCTGGGTGTTACAGGCAACTGATGAATCACTAGATACTACCTCTGAAACTAATAATACACTGTATGTTAACTAACTTCAATTTAAATTAAAAAAACCTCATCTGATCAGGTAAACTCATTTAGATATTTGGGAGTATCTTTTGAACCCACCCATTCTAAAGTGTCTTCAAGAAAGCAATCTCCAGGGTGCCTGGGTGGCTCAGTTGGTTAAGCGACTGCCTTCGGCTCAGGTCATGATCCTGGAGTCCCAGGATCGAGTCCCACATCGGGCTCCCTGCTCAGCAGGGAGTCTGCTTCTCCCTCTGACCCTCTTCCCTCTCGTGCTATCTCTCATTCTCTCTCTCTCAAATAAATAAATAAATAAAATCTTTAAAAAAAATAAAAAATAAAAAAAAATAAAAAAAAAATAAAAAAAAAAGAAAGCAATCTCCACAAAGGTAATTCTGTAAGAATGCAATGATGCTGAGATGCAACCTAAAATTTTTCAGGTCCCATGGTATGAAACTCTAAAATCTCCAATGAGGAGTTGTCCAAATGTTGAGCAAATTCAAAGCTTTGAATTGTTACTTATTTTTGCTTGTAGTATTATTTAGTGTATTCAGAAGCCCTCTGGCATCCAAACTCCAAATACTGGATGAAAAAACTATTTGGGGAGAAGATATACCAGGATATCACATTTTCACATAGAATGTCTACGCATATCTGGTGTCTGAAGTTTAATATTCTCTTCAATCAGTAATTAATTGTATTTCAACAAGTCTTTATTCGATTCTTACTATGTTGACTGCAATTCCACAGGCATGGTGGGAGAACTAAATAAAAGAAATAGTTTCTACTGTCAAGGAGTTTACAATCTAGCAGAATTAACTTCAAATAATTATTATACTGGGAGAAATAAGAAAACACATCAATTCCCAGTTACATGATTGAATCATTCTGGACTTGATTTAGATGAAAATTTGGGGCCAGCATCATAATGGGATGGCACTTTGGCATTGTGGGAGGAGGTGGAATATTGTGCACATGGTTAAGTATGTGAATTGTAGTGGCCAGTGGATAAACTGTGATGGACCACCTCCAAAGATGACTGCCATCATTCCCTTCAAGTAACGGAGAATAATTCCCCCTTGAATCTTGGCTGACCCTAGTGACTTGCTTCACTAAGAATGTAGTGGAAAGGACCTTCCAGGAGTTCTGAGGCTAGGTCCTAGAAGCCTTGCCACTTCCACCCAGGCGTCTTTCTTGTGTTCCTCTATGGGTAGATTCCTGTGACAACTACATGCCATAAATTAGGGGCAGAGAGAAACTGAAGACAGAAGAGCAGGAAGTCATTGCAGTAGTTCAAGTAAAACATTTTAAAAAAATCATAATAGAAGCCTTAAAACCAGAAAGTAATAGAAAGACAGGAGACGAAGAATGTCAGAGGTGAGCAGAGGGGAAAATCCAAAAGACTCTCCAGCTGATGAAACTTGAAAGAACAAGAAAAGGTGGAAGTCAAAGTGGGTTCTAGAGGCTAGAAAACTTATGACTCGTTCAGGGTGTCCTAACTTCTAACTCTTAATTGTACCTGCTTTCCATATAAAGACTATTTTTCAGCACCTAGACAACCAAAAAGAGAATGATGCTGTTAATAAAGACTAGGATCCAAAAAGAAAGCACACATGGAGAAAACAAGAGGAAATTAAATTAGAGGTGCTGGGCAGCCATCCAGGAAGCACCATTACAACAAGCACATGACAATGGAGGTACTGAGTGCCTTTTCAGGAACTGAGTACTTTTATTTTTTTATTTTTTATTTTTTTCAGGAACTGAGTACTTTTAGTATCTGTTTGATACTCTAAAGTCACCCAAGCCCTGAAAACAAGGACTTCTTTTGTGTCTCCACATGGCTGGTGGTTTCATTTCAAGTTAATCCCTTCTTTTTTCTGGCCAAAAGAGATGTAAGATCCCTTACCAATAAACACCTTGCTAAACATTAAAAATACTTAATGGTAAATTTGTAATGGGTTTGAATAAATTGCTCTCAAACTAAGTTTTCTACTTGAAAAATTAAATTTTCAGATTTACAGAAGTTATCTCAATGCAATTTTAGTTGTATACTCTGTGGCATTTCAAATTATCCACATTAAAAAAAAAGTTCCTCCCCATGTTGTCAAAACACATTGAGTTGGCGGCCTGTGCTGCGTGGTATTTGCTTCCATCCTGCCTGAAGTACCAAACACTGAAAGAAGGCCGAAATCCCTGCCTGTCCCAGGAGTTTACCTTCCGTCCTCTGTGTCCCGCACACATCCCTAAATCCTGTGTTACAGTTTTTCTTACAACTGGTTTCCTTAGAGGAAAAGAAACACCTCGGTACATTCGAGGATTATTTAAGGCTAGAAAATTTATGACTTGTTCAGGGTGCCCTAACTTCTAACTCTCAATTGTACCTTCTTTCCACATAAAGACTATGAACGCATATACTATGGAGCTTACCTAACCTTGTGAACTCAATCAGGCTCACGGACATGTACTACATCTCCATGAGCAAACTAGGGACTCCTTTTTAAAGACTCCCAAACTAACTTATGTTAGGTTATAGCTATAACTAATGTTCCCAAACAGCATGATCAAATTCATTTACATGTATTATTGAAATTGTGTGAGTTAGGGGTGCCTGGGTGGCTCAGTCATTAAGCATCTGCCTTCGGCTCGGGTTGTGATCCCAGGGTCCTGGGATTGAGCCCCGCATCGGGCTCCCTGCTCAGCAGGAAAGCCTGCTTCTCCCTCTTCCACTCCCCCTGCTTGTGTTCCCTCTCTTGCTGTGTCTCTCTCTGTCAAATAAATAAAATCTTTAAAAAAAAATAGCTATGGAATTGTGTGTTAGATCAGTGTTTCTCAGACTTTTCACATAACTCCTTAAAGACTCTTTTTGGGCATTTTTTGCTAATCATCCCCCCATACAATTTTAATACAACACTTAAAAGCATATCTGTTATTGTACTATTGAGTACTATTTTTATGCTTTATATATTTAAAAAAATACTTTTTTTTCAAACTCCCTAAGAACCAATTTTTACTCTCCTAAGGAGGATGTCTCTCTCACTGAGAATGCATGTTTTATTTAGATTAATAAATTGTTGCTCAAACAAGAATTATTCTTAACTTCAAAATAATGCTAAGCCTTAGATCATTATATAGGGACTCATGAAGAACATGAGAAAGACTCAGGACCATACTCCTGAAACTTTCAACTTCAAGACTGAGAAGTGCAATGATTTCACTTTCAGTATCTGCTAAATAAAACTATGAAATTCTTCCATTTTAAAGGCCACTGTCATTCCGCCATTCTTCACTGATTTTACTGAGAGATCAGTAGCTCAGATTATTTGTGGCTAAAAACTAAAATATAGATTTTAAAACCAGAAGTATAAGTAGTTCTATTCACGAGGTCCTCAAGTACAAAATAGATAATAAAGATACAAATAAGAACTTGACAATCCTAAGTATGCCCAATTCACCTAACTACGGAAATAGTAGTAGCACTGACATTTGGTAGAAAAGAACTGTGAAGGAGTCATATTAAGATGAACAACACTATTTAAATACAAACTGTTTAAAAGGAAATATCAGAAAGCAATCATTTTACTAATAGTCTCAAAAATGCTATTTACATTGATGTATAGTTAAAACTCAATATTAAAGCCCCCAAATATATTTCTTCTTAGTTAATACACCTGGATCTCCTTTCTTCCTCCAGCATAAGTAGGGCTAAATCATCACTTACTCCTGGCTAAAGCAAGGACAAGAGGAAGAAGAAAAGCTACAGGGTTTGTAGCCCGTTAGGGCTCCATCCTACCCACCCTACCACGCATCCAGAGGAAGACCAATGGGGTGGGGAAGGGGCATAAATTACTTATAGCAAGAATAAGGCATTCTTATAGTCAGGAGAAACAAAGATCTTCCCCTACTAAAATAGAGAAAGGGGGATTATGCCTAATACCAGAGTTTATTAGGGGCACAATATTTAAGGAACAGCCATACAATCTCAACTACATCAAAATATTACTTATTTTAAGACAAAGAAAACATTTTGTAATGGGAGTATCATTACTCTCTCATGACCTGGCAACCTGAAAGCTGTTAAGCCTGCAACAGGACTTCAAAGTTGAGACTTAAACTGTCTTTTCCAGTTAATCCCTTCTTTTTCTGGCCAAGAGAAAGAAATGTAGGATTTCTTTACCATTACTTTAGTGATACTTTAGTGTTACTGAAAAATAACTGTCTTCTTGTTCTAAGGTATGAGCTGTATACATTTTAAGTCTCTACTTCCTGAAGAGATTTAGCCAACTAAGGTTTTATTCTCTGAGTAACAAAAATGTCAATTTTATTAGCAATTGTAAATTTTCTGTAATACTTTGATTCCATTTCTTTTAAAATAATTCTAATAAAGAATACCTAAAATCATGAATTATCCTTTACAATTATTCTTTTATCCTACAATTTGTACATACTAAATTTCTCAATTTAGATAGCAAAAAGTTGTATTATATAAGAATATAGTGTGTATCTGGGGATAGTGGGTACTGACCTAGTGATATTTGGTCATTTAGAACAGAAGACTTGGTTAAATAATTACCAATAAAAACACAAAACATTTCTTTATAAATCAGAGGCAGCCGCCAATTAATCACCCCATTTTCAGGCCAACTGAACACCCTTCCCATTGACATAAATCCACAATGTCAAAATGAGACAGTCTGGCCAGCACAATGACAGTTATCTAGTAAACAATTTATAGTAGGAACTTTTCATAATTAGGTTTCTTCCTTCATTTTAAAAATGGGATCAGGGATCAATGAAAAGGTAAGTAAACAAAGGGTTAAGAAAGAACATAATCATAAATCATATTTACCATCCATACCAAATACCTGTAAAAAAATATTGTTATAATTGTTCATTCACTAATTAATGCATCAAGCACTGTGTTCGCTATTAACATTGAACATGACAGTCATGGGAGAAAAATCCATTTCTTCAAAAAATTTTTTTAAATTAATAAATTTATTAAACAAAATACTGCCTCAAAGTATATCCTGGCTAGGGAAAAGAAACATGAAAAGCAAAAAAGTCAAGTCAGAACAGTAGCAAAGTGTATGAGAAATTATGTATTTACCTTGGCTCTGCACTCAGCATTATTACAGTTTTTTGTGGTAGAGAACCTTGTGAGTTTTGTTTCAAATCCTGTAAAAATAAACCAAAATTTTTTATTTTACTTTTAAAACTTAAGTTTCAAAACTAGCTATGTAATAGTACTTACAAAAATCCTAAAAAGGACACAATGGTGTCCTCCTTCTAGCTACATAAAGGTCCAGCAAAGTTCAAAATAAGTAATTCTTGTGTGTGTGCATTTTTATGGGTGTGTCTTTAGACTTCAGTACGGCGTGTGTTACACAGACTACTAGAGTCCAATTAGGAACCAAGTAAATCAAAGTTCTAAAGATCATTTTGCAAAAAGTTTCACTATTTTACTTTGTATCACAGGTTTCATATCCTTAAGCAATGTATGTCCATTTATTGGATTTTTTACTTTAACATGAAAATGTATAACCATAATTTGACTGCAAGCATCAGTAATGAAAATACTGAACTTATTATCTCTAATTCCAGATGTGTAAGTTCCAATTACATGTAAAATTTCAAAGCCTATGGCTCACAATAGACTCTAATGATAAAATGTTACAATTTTAAAACATCTGAGTTGCCAAATGGAATTCTAAAGAGGTTTACAATCCACCATTTTTTTCCACTGTTCTTCCTTGCTGCTGAAGAGTAAATTCTTCCTCTCAGAGTATGTTCTGTTTTATTGGCTCCCCTGATCCTAGCCATGATACAAGCCAAGGCAGGAATCATCCCATCTAACAGATAAATGAATGAGGGCTCACAGATGTTAAGCAACTTTTTCAGGCCCATGCAATCAGGTACAGAGGTGGGGCTAACAGCTAGTCTTCTAATTCCTCAACTGCTCCTCTGCTCTTACACACATCTGAGCACTGCCCACAGCGCTCCATGGGCTCATCCTGAAACCAGAAGACAATTCAGGGGCTTCTAATTAAAGCCAAGCAAAATAACTAATTACTACGTCCAGTTACCTTACAGTATCATCTTAATAGTGTTCTCAAAGCCGTATGTTCCACATAATGAAGTTCATTAGTTTTCACGCTTAGACTTAGTCAGAACAAAACATACACCATAAATCAAATACAGACACACTTACAGGAAAGAAGAACACATAGGCATTTCATATAAAATGATACAAATTCTTTCAAATCATGTACAAGGAAATCACTATTTTTCAAGGTTTCTTTTCACTCAGCTTCTCACCCCCTTTTCTGAACCAAGAACAAAAGAATCACACATTTTTATAATATAAAAGGTAGCAACTAACCATGTCTAGGAGGTTATCAAAAGAGTAAGAGTTGTATGAGTTTTTGTCCTTCAAAATAAGAAGTAGTGCAGAATATCCAATTATCTTCTTCAAATTCGTTAATGAATGAAAGAGTCTGTGAACCAAAAATTTTTACTGGTCTGAGAAGTAATTCAAACATCAGTATACAATATTTTCAGTTTCTTTAATAACGGGCAAACCACCATCATCCTGTATTCACAAAATGAAACCTATAATGAACCTGTAATGAACTGACTCTTCTTTGCCCAGAACTAAGTACTTAGGAAAAAAAGGTCAGTCAAAAGATTTCACTAATAAAGATTCATTTAAAATAGAAAACTTTCTGTATACACCTGAAACATGTAAGCTTAATCAAACTACCAATACTTTCTATGAATATCATGCCAAATACTAAGAATATTCAACATGATCACTCCAATAGCTTTAAGGCTTTGTTACCAAAAAAGTGATTTGGTCCTGTCCTTTAGAAAATTATTTAACAAATGTTGAAACAGCCAAAGAAAGCATGAGATTAACTGTCACTCTCAAGAACATTCATTCAGTATACATACTTCAAAAACTCAAATTCCTGAAAACTTCAAATAAATATTTTGTTGACTTTAGTTTCATGTTCTTGTTCAAAAAAAGAGAAAGTTTTCACAGGTCTGGATAATGAAATTGTCTTTCTCCTTGTTACTTTTCTTGGTCATTAAAATTGTTAATTGTAGGGCGCCAGGGTGGCTCAGTTGGTTAAGCGACTGCCTTCGGCTCAGATCATGATCCTGGAGTCCCGGGATCGAGTCCCACATCAGGCTCCCTGCTCAGCAGGGAGTCTGCTTTTCCCTTTGACCCTCTTCCCTCTCATGCTCTCTCTCTCAAATAAATAAATAAAATCTTTAAAAAAATAAAAATAAATAAAATTGTTAATTGTATTCAAATTGTATTTTTGTCTGAGGAACCAAAGAGATGCGTATGAATCAACCTACTCAAGATCATTCTGGAATACAATCTTGGTACAGTATCAACTATTGCTGAAGCACTACACCTGGGAAAAGAATTTGAAGTTTTTTCTGAAGTTCCATCTTGTTTCTTTAAAGCTTTATAGAACAGGTAACCCTAAGTAAAGTCATTGCAGAAATCTGCCAAGAAACTTGGCTAAACATGCTTTCAATCAGCCATTGAATCTATTATGTTTATAGGGTGATTATATTATTTTCCCCAATACAGGAAGCAATTTTGGACCTACATGTTAACATTTTGGTTGGCATGCAACAACAAAAAAATGTTTAAGAGAATTAAAAATAACTTCTTTTTGCAGAGCATTGAGATTACTTTCAAAGATGTAAGTGATCACAATCAGTAAGTTAATTAACTATGCAAATGTGTTATACATACATAGTATTAAAGTCTTATGCATGTGAGTTCAGGCCATCATCCAGCTAAGTTTCTTAGTCTATTCAAATGTTTTCCTAGGTGATAACAAGTGTTTTCACCAGACTAAAAGACAATATGAATGACTACAATTCAGTGATAGACACAAGCCCCTCAATTTATTTTTATCTACATGGCTATCTTTATTAGGCTGTCAGACCTGAAGAATAAAAGTCATGTTCTCCATCAGCTAAAACCTTATATGTATTACAGTGCACTGGAGCTTAAACCGAGGGAATGCCACACATCAATGTTTGTATCCTAAAGGCACATGCACAGTCTTCTAACGAGGTAAGCACTAAGTACTGGTACCATATTCCCCAAATGGTTTCTCAGGATGCATAAAGCCATTCTGTTTAAAGCAAAACAAGACTAAACACAGTAAATTAAGTTTGGGAAACACTGGGTAAAGCAAAATTTTAATGTTTCAACAATTCATCATTGTGGGATTTCCCAGAGCCTCTAATTTTCGAACATGCCCGTATTTTATTATCACTGAACCGGACCATTACTTAGAAATCAGTTTTCTACTCTTGTGTCATTACTACTGTTTCAGGCAGATACTATCATGTTTGTCAGTGAATAGTTTGATCTATACGTATGGGCCCTCATACTTACCCTTTGTTCATTTTTTTCTCCTTCCTATCTTAATTACAGCATAGAAATAGGCAGAATTCTAAATCTTTCTGTAACTGATCTCATTACCACTTCTTCTCTTGCAAATAGCCCCATTATCCACTTTTAGGCCGAACATCCATCACAAACACTGTCCCAGTCTAATTCATTTTTTCATGTCATGATTAGAATTAACCTTTAAATAGCCATGATGTATTCTTGCTCTCTGGGTGATAATTATATAAACATTCAATCTACTGTTGAGAGCAGTACTCTAAGTAAGAACCACCTTTAGATGGCAGAAGAGAAAGCTAGAAGGGTCTGGACCCCTGCTGGCATTGTAGAGCTGCTATACCTGAACTGGGGACCTGCAGACGTCTTCCACGTGGCATAAAAATAAGTAGGATAGGATTTATTCAGTTTCAAGTTGTTATTACTAGCAGCCAAATGCAATCCTTAACTCATACACTTGTTCACAGGGACACTTCTGCCAACATTTGAATAAACAGTCAACAGTCTAAGAACAAGAGAACACCCAACGCTAGCTGCCTCTTTGTTTATAACTCTCTAACTTGTGTTTTGAAATTTCCTACTTAAAATGTCTATGCTAATGACTTGATAATTGTGTATGACTTCTCAATGAAGTGTGAAGTGCTCACAAAGCAAATTTACAAATGTCAAGTATAATTTGAGAATTATTGTCTTTTTTCTCTAAGATGCAATTTTGTACAGTGATGTTTCTATAAGCTAAAAGTATAACCAAACATATGGAGGAACTAATGATAGCCCTTCTGGAAAGGTTATGAGACAGAAAATGTTCGGTTGCAAAAACTCAATGACCTGTACTCAAGTCTCTTTCAATATGGCTGCCAAAGAGAGAGCAAGTAGACAGTATAGGAGAATGATTTCTTCATTTCCTCTTAGGAACTCTTTTCTGAATATAAGCCTCACTTTTAAACTCAATAAACCAAGAAGACAGGAGCAGGTGAAAAGGAAAAAAATGGAGGATCTGACCTTATTTTAAAAAATGCCTTCTGTGGGAGAAAAATCAATTATCATTATCAGCCAATGAATGTTTTCCATTTTAAGCCCAGCTCAACCTCAACAGATGCCAAATACATTTGCCACAAGAAAACGGAGAAGATATTCAAGATGCTACCATGAATATATTTTCAAGGACTCAAGTCAACTAATGAAACCTCAAGAATTTGTTTTTCAAATATCTAGAAAGGCAGTCAAAATACTATAACTAAAATTTTAATTAACACTTATAATGATTAATGGTATCAGTTGTGGATCAATCTGTAATGTTGACTTTATATGTTGTATACACTTTTAACATATGGGAGGGAGCATTTATTAAAAAAAGAGATTCTCTTCTTAAATCTATATTATAAGAAAATCAGAGCATACTTTAACAATTTTAAAATATTATTGAAGTACACCATTATTGATAGGAAAAAAATCTGGAAGAAATAATAACTAAGCCATAATGAAACAATAGTCAAAACTCCTTCCCCTACATAGGAATCTCCTCTACAATGATCCTAATGGATGGTTACCCAAACTAGGGCATGATGATGGAAATCTCACTATCACAAAAGGTAAGCCTTTTGATTATTGGGAAGCACTATTTACAAAGTCTCCTGCTGTTCTGAGCTAAAGCCTGTACTCACTGTTTCCAAACTTGCAATGTGAAAATAACTTAGCTTTCCCTCCCTCACTCATCTCACAGACCTTCCAAGAGTTGAAGATGGCTTTGATATCAATACCCAGGCCAACCCTTCTCATCCCAATTCCTTATATCATCTATATATGACAAGGTTTCTAGGTTCTTCTACTTCCTGGCTATCCTCTAAGCTGAGAACAACTGGATATGAAATAGGATGAAATTAAACTGCTATACAGTCAAGTGTGGCTCTTTATCTCCTTGGATTATAGCTATGATTTATTTGATACCAAATTCCTGATCAACAAGGTAACCCCAACTACCACATTATACTTGGGAGAAAACAGAATCAGCTTTATAATAATGTTTTACTACTCCATTTGCAGAAATGCACTGCAATAAAAAGTTAGGACAGCTAGTACATTGTCAATAGGATTCTTGAAAAATGCTTTGAATATTGATGTTGTTTTTCTATAGCAATACTTATACGGATGTCATTATTGATATAGTCTGATGTATATTAACAACTTCATCAAAGATATAAGCCTGTGACCCAAAATTTAAAAAAATTGTTTTATAATCACTTTTTAATAATTATATTACCTGGTACCATAATCCACAACCACCCAATCTTTTGCAGTTCCTGTGATAGCATCATGATGTTGAAACAGTCCCAAATTTCTTCTGGCTTCTGTCAGTGCCATGTAATGGGATGATGAAAGAAATTTACTTATCTTGTATTTCTGAGCTTGTTTCAGGGCGAAATAGTAAAGAATTTCAGCAGCCCTAATTGTATAAAACAGTCATTAATTCTTATTTCAAAACAAACATTTACTATTTAAAATATGTGGTACTGATACAATTTTCAAATGCGTTTTTTTAAAAATCCACAATTTCAGCACAATTTATAAAAAAGATATTGATAATAAATATTCCTATAAAACCATCAAGGTATCCATCTAATATATCTAGATTATCAATCATCAGAGAACATCATGTCTAAATTGATATAAAGGGCCCTTGTTCTAGATGGTCCTGGAAAGAAGCCAGTACCCACTGGCAGCGAGATAGGTGTACTTATGTATATAACATGGTGGAAAAAAAAAAAAAAAAACAGCTCGACACAGCAGTAAAAAGTGGATAGTGGTTGCTGCCCTTTCTTCTCTCCAAGATCAGCCCAGACACATAAAAGGAACTTCATCACGAGAAAGCCATTCACTCTCACATAAGTACATTAAAGGAGAGATGGTGCGGAAATGGTCACATGAGTGGGAGACTAACAGTGAAGGAGAGGCAGAAAGCGATGGCCTGACAGCTCAGTGACAACAGCTAGTCTCCGCGCTGAATGAGAACATTCAGTAACTAGAGGGAAAGTAACGATATAAACTGAAAGGTGATAAAACATATGCTGTCACTTCTTGTTTATTTTAAAGAAAAAAATACTTTGGCTTAAGAGTAGTTTTTGAGCAAGAACATAGGGACTTATCATTTTCATGCTTTATTTTTTTCATCAGAGGATATGGTTCAAGACAGGTTTCGAAAAAAGTTCTTTAAAAAGAGATATGGCTTGATGAAGTAAAAAGTGTAAGAAGGTTCTTTATGCCAAACATATTAAGGAGGATGGAGAGAAAACCAAGGCAGCTTGAAAATGTATCACAATATAGGGAAAAAGGAGAAATTTAAAGTACTTAAAAAAAAAAGGAATTGCTTTAAATTTTGAAATAATTAAAGGATACTAAATAATCTCTGCCTTTAAAATCTAATCGTTCCAAAATTCATGGCAGGAGAAACACTAAATTTAAATAAAAGAAATTGTGTATATATGTTCATCCATATCCATAGCACATATTCCTGGCTTTGCAAAGAGTACATATACATATAGATATCCCAAAATGTAAAAATGGGATTTAAAAAATATTTTCTTCTTTATACTCTTCTATCCTATCCAAATGTTTTACAAATGAGCTGGGTGGCTCAGTCATTAAGCATCCGCCTTCAGCTCAGGTCATGATCCCAGGGTCCTGGGATCCAGCCCCGCATCGGGCTCCCTGCTCCGCGGGAAGCCTGCTTCTCCCTCTCCCACTCCACCTGCTTGTGTTCCCTCTCTCACTGTGTGTCTCGCTCTGTCAAATAAGTAAATAAAATCTTAAAAAAAAAAAGATGAAATATCTATAATCAGACAATAAACTTATTTTCAAATAAGTTGATTACATTTTGAAATTCATAATTATTATATGGTTTTCTGTTGTTTTATTTTAAAACAGAATTTTCAAAACATATTATTACTCACACTAAGTACTTCACCTTAAATATGTTCACTAAATTAAAATTGAATCAATATTTGTAACTCTTTGTCACTAAAAAATAGTTGACACTTTTAAAAAAATGCAGTAGTCCAAAAGAATCTCTACATTACTTAGTACTTTCTCTGTTTTTATCATAGGTAGTTTAGAATAACATAATAGAGAATTAATATTCTATTGGGCAAGAATATTCTATTGGGCATTCTTGCCCAATAGAATATTAATTCTCTATTATGTTATTCTAATGGTAATATAGAAATACCATTTTATTAGAAATACAGAAATATGTATCCATCTGGCACATTTGTGAATATCCCCAAAAACAGGCAAAGATCAGGCTTTTGAAATAATGGTGACAGCACAAAACAGTAAAAATAAAAAAAAACACACTACTATACCAAAGTACAACTCTGGGAGAAATTCATGATCTTTATAAAAAGGCTTTCCAAAATGTACTGTTTCTACCAGTACAGAGAAAAAGGTAGATATAACATGACTTTTTATTTTTAATACTGAGATTCATCATGAAAATTAATCATCATGAATTCATGATCTGAACTAAGTTGAAAGTGAACTCATCATGAAAATGAATTAACCTCCCAGGCTACACACACATAGAAAGAACCCCAGGAGCCCCCGGGGTGGTTCATCTTTACCAAAAAGCAACAAGACCCACAAAGATAGCTACTAGCCATGTGTGACTACGTTTAAATCAACTCAAATTAAAGGAAATTAAGAGTTCACTTCCTCAGCCACACTGGTCACATTTCAAGTGCTCAACAGTTACATGTGGCAAGTGGCCATACTGAACAGTGCAGAAAACAGAAACAAAAGACTTCTACCGCTGCAGAAAGTTCTGCTGGACAGTGACTGAAAGTTCTACTGGACAACGCTGGTTAAAGCGTTTTTGTTTTCTCCTGACTTTTCTGCCTTCTCCGTCACTATGCTTTTTCAGCCAATCACTCTGCTACCATCAGTTCTCATCTCTTTCAAGTTATGTTCTTCTAAGCAGAGAATCACACCTATAGAAATATGTTTCAAATAAATAAGAACTGAGGTGGAGCCTCTGATGTTCTCCCACATATAAAATACATTAGTTTTAGATTGTGTACTTTGAGGCCCACATTTTAGCCACAGACAAGCCCTACTTGTTTCTTGTGACCCTTGCTTGTTTCCAGCAATTTAGTCTGTCTGGCTACTGACGTGCAGACACACATAACAATGCCACTGGATGTTATCACGGTGTGCAAACAATACCAGTAGTTAATTAGAAACATACAAAACATAAGATACAGGAGAAAGTCTAATCACATAAACTGCTTTTCCTTTCAGAACAAAAGCCCATGTAATAATCTGATTATGCGCTGGAAACATAGCTCTGATTGCATTAGAATTTCACAATTACATTAAGCACATCCCAATACTGCATACATGTTGTATGTTATGCAAAACTCTATACTATGCTATGTGCTATGATCACATAAAAAAGGTGAATAATTAATGTAGCTTTCCAAATGTAAATTTTGTACCTTAAATGGGATTCCAATATCCTATCCATTCGTTTGTAAAAGGGTCTGGATGTAAAGTAGCCACTCCAGTAATGATCGTCTCGGTCAGCGTAAGTGAAAAAATCTCCACTTAGAACAGGGAACATGGATTGGCTATTCTTTCTAATGGTTACATCTTCTTTATCCAGTGCATCAAAATAATCTGATAAAGTCCCAAATTGTATCTAATAAGAAAAAAAGTGACACTTAAATTATTCATCTCTACCTTAAAATTACTTCTAGGACTGAAAGGAAAAGTTAATAGTAAATATTTAAGATGTGCTTTCCAGTTAAGATGAAATTCTAGCTCAGATTTTACAAAACTCAAAAGCAGGGGGAAAATATATAGTAGCTCTTTCACTTGCATCAGGTCTCAAATTAAACTAAAATAAAACTTACACACCTAAGGGGTTAGAAGAACTACTTAGATATACAAATCTGTGGATCTGAAAATGCCTTACCAATCTCCAGAATTTCAAAATGTGCAAGGGTCAGGGAATAGAATAATTCAGAGATGAATAAAAGATGGGAGGAAGCAGCAAAAATAAAACACATACAGTTTGGTTAACCATTAAGTATTTTCATATGTCATATGCACATACACTCCCCTTGCCTCCCCATCCCCCTTGCTTGAGCTCTCATAAGGGAGACTTTAAGAACAGCAGGTCATTAAAAAAATGGACTTTCTCTACCAGCAGGTAACATTGAATAGAAGTAAAACACAAAGAGTAACAAGAACTGCAAGGTTGACTGCTCAAACGAAAAGGTCTTTTGACTAATGATTTAAATTACCAGAACATAAATCCATTTTTTATGAGCCCAAGCTATTCCATAAATCAAAGGAAAAAAGAAGTATTATACCACACCATGTAAACAGGTATTAAAAGGCAGTGTTTTTAGAGATAAACAGAGAATTTAACAGGGAATGTATTTCTTTGAATATTAAGATGCTATTTTTGTTGTTTCCTACCACACACACAGACACACACACACAGATACTAAAAGCTACTTTGATTCTATGTGGCAGAAAAATAATTAAGAGTAGTTAAAAACAGGGGCACCTGGGTGGCTCAGTCATTAAGCATCTGCCTTCGGCTCAGGTCATGATCCCAGGGTCCTAGGTTCGAGCCCCGCTTGGCTGGAAGCCTGCTTCCCCCTCTCCCACTCCCCCTGCTTGTGTTCCCTCTCTAGCTGTGTCTCTGTCAAATAAATAAAATCTTTAAAAAAAAAAAAAAAAGTAGTTAAAAACAGTGAGCAGCACTCTAGAAGAGTGGTTAAGAACAGCACAGAACCTGGATCCAGAAAGCATTGGTTTGAATTCCATCTCTACCATTTACCTAACAATGTGGTTTTGAGCATATTTATATATTGTCTCTGTGTCTGTGTTACAGTTAATAGGGTTCTAAGTAAAATGCTTAGAAACACAACTGGGAAATAATGGTCTAAGTTTTAGCTATCATTTTTCTATTGCAAAAGCAAAATTTCAGCTGGAAACATGATATGTAAGACAAATAGAAGTTATCATCATGTACCTGTGACACAATAAATTTTATAACAGCAAAATAAATAATTATTTCTAAATCCTTATGTTTACATCACAGAAAAGCAATTTTCAACAATATTACCTAGTCTTATTTTGGCTTCACCAAATACAATGTATCTTGGGCAAATTAATATATTTGTGCCTCGGTTTCCTCATCTATAATGGGGATAATTATAGTACCTACCAGAAAATGTTCAGAGAATTAAATAGAATAAATAAGTTAACTAAAGTGAAGCACTTTAAAAAGTTAATAGCAGGGGTGCCTGGATGGCCCAGTTGGTTAAGCATCTGACTCGATTTCAGCTCACTCAGGTCATGATCCAGGGTCATAAGATTGAGCCCCACAACTAGCTCTGTGCTGGGCATGGAGCCTGCTTAAGATTCTCTCTCTCCCTTTCCCCATCCCCATCCCCCGCCCCAAAGTGCAAGCTCTCTCTCTCTCTAAAAGAAAAAGTTAATAGCAAATAGTAAGTACTTAAAAATTAAGTGTTATTTATCACTCACTTAACACATTCTAAGCAGCAGAATATAAGTGTGTATGTATAACCACGAGGGTCACAAATGCAAAGAAATACAGCATTAACTTCAGGCCCAATAGTCCAGATAAGCTCAGGGAAGTATACTGATAGAAGTACCAAAATATTCAACAATCTAAATTTCTGACTCACTTTCTCATCTATATAAAAAGGGATTTCTATGAGATAACAAAAATTCCCTTCAGTTTCAGATTTTAGGGAACTGTGGCATGCTACAGAGCTAATATTAACAATAAAGTATACCCTTTTAGAATATTGTAACTAATTTTTGGTATTAGCCAAGATGAAAATATTTCCTTCTTGGTAATTTCCCCAGGCAAAGTTTAAGTAAGCAGCCTGGTGTGCATTCTCACAAACTTACTTCAAATCTCAAAGGACTGATAAATAATCCTGTATCTACGCTAGAGTAGTTTCAAAAGAAATTATTTAAGAGTAAATTTTTCTACAGTCTTTTGGTAGCTCAAAGTACATATTCCAAATAACCAAAAAAAAAGTAAATGTTTTTTACTTCAAAAGACAACAAATTATATCTTTAACATAACCTTAAACATAATCAAACTCCTCTATCAGAGCAACATATGAGAAAAAATACATACATTGTTAAATAAGTGATGACCAATGGGAAACTAACTGGCTTGGTTGGTACAATGTCAATTTTTTAGCCATCTAAATTCAATTGCTTACTTGTGTTTTTCCTTTCATTAAAAGAAAATAATAAATTGAAGCTTCTGGCTTGGACAAAATAACTTCAAACATCCTATGGAGAACAGATATAACTAGATAAACCACAGAGAGAAAAAAAGCTTTTGTTTGAAGGATCTAAGGACAATCAAAGCAGCCAACACTTGAGTGACAAAAATTCCAGAAAGAAAGGAAATGCATGAAGGTTACTGGGTACAAGGTTAGAATGCAAAAGTCAACCGTATTTTTATACATGGAATATACCACATTCATGGATGGCCTAATATTTGTAAAGAAGTTAACTGTACTCAAACTGATCTATAGGTTCAATGCAATCCCAATCAAAATTCCAACTTTTTTTTGGTAGAAATTTAAAAATTGATCCTAAACCTATACAGAACTATAAAGAAAACCAATGCAATCTTGAGAAAGAAAACAAAATTAGAAGACTTAGGCTATCAGAAATTAAGATCCATTCTAAAACTACAGTAATTAAGACAGTCTGAGATTAAATAGACAAAATTGAATAGAGTCTATACAAGAGGCACACAAATAGTTTCACTCAAAATTAATGAAAAAGATGATGCTGTAGTAAAGTGGGCAAACTGGTCTTTTCAATAAAGGGTGGTAGATATCCATATGGGCAAAAATGCACCTTGATCCCTATCTTCATACAATTCACAAAAAAATCAATTCCAAACAGATTACAGACCTAAATATTGAAGGTAAAACAATAAAGCTTCTGGAGGACAGCTTCATAGGAAGCATATTTTCATGACTATGCGGTATAAACAAAAATTTCTTAAGCAGAACATGACATGGAAAGGAAAATACTGTTATATTAGATTTAATTAAAACTAAGAATTTCTGTTTATCAAAAGACAGCATTAAGAAAGAAATTAAAAAACAGGCTCACATAGTGGGAGACAATATTTGCATAACTTTTATCTGAAGAAAGACTCAAACCAAAATATATAAAAGAGTTATAAATGGTACAAAAAAACAGACAATCCAATTTAAGGAAAAGTCATCAAAAGATTTAAATAGTCACTTCACAAAAGAGGACACCTAAATGGCAATAAACTTATGAAAAGAGGTTCAACTCATTAACTATCAGGGAAATATAAAATAAAACCATCATATCGATCATAAAAAAATAAAAATGAAAAAAAATCCTAACAATAAAAAATCTGAGTAAGGAATACAGCAACCGAAATTGTCATACAATGCAACGACTAGTGCATCTATTTTGGGATACCATTTGGCAATATCTACTGAAGTTGAACATGTGCATACCCAATGACCAAAAATTTCTATCCCATTTTATACCCACATAAATTCACATACATATAAAAACATGCACAAAATATTCAAAATGGCTTTATTTGTAATAGACAAAAACTGGAAACAACCTAAATGTCTATTAATAATACAATGGACAAATCGTGACATATTTGTCAAATGAATACTAAAGATAATATACAGTATTAAAAATGAATATACTGTGGGGCACCTGGGTGGCTCAGTTGGTTAAGCATCCAACTCCTGATTTTGGTTCATCATGAGAATGAGCTTCACACTGGGCTCCGCACTCAGTACAGAGTCTGCTTGAGAGTCTCTCTCTCCTCTCCCTCTGCCCCTCCCCCTGCTCACACTCCCCCCCTCCAAAATAAATAAAATCTTCAAAAATATATATATATACTGCTACAGGCAACAACACAGATGAATCTCACAAACATAACGCGGAGCAAGGAAAGCCGGACACAAAATAACACATACTTAAGATTTCCTTCTTGTATCATTTCAAAAGAAAAAACACTAATCATGATGATAGAAGGGAAAATAAGGTTACTTTTTTAAGATTTGGCAATGATTTGAAGGACGTCTAAGGGACTCTTTTGGGATGCCATAATTGATCTGTCTTAGACTAGAGGGCAGTCACATGGGGGTTTCTAAACTTGAAAAATTCTCTGTACACTTAACTGTTTGTGCACGTCTCCTATGTGATACTTCAATTTTTAAAGTGACTTTACAAATTGCCCTCCTGGGCAAAGAAGGAAATAGGTAAAATACAAAAATCAGTACTTTAATTCTTTAGAATGAGTGGGAGATCCTTTTGTGGATCTCAAAACCATTCACTAGGAAGATGTACTTAGGGATAAAATACCCATCTACATATGCCATCCCCTAAGCAAATGTTCGTGTATCAGCTTCATCTTTGAGGAGACTACAGAGATGATTTAAACATAGCCCTAAAGTTCATAATTTGGTAGAAATTCAGTTGTAAGTATCTTGAATACACTTGGCATTTTATTTAAGTTTATTTAACTATTTGATATTATTTACATTTACTTAATAAACCTGAATTCTCCCTACATAAAATGTGGCCTATCATCAGCTTTCTAATTTTCTAAACAGTAACATCTCTTCCTTTCTGTAGTATTTCCACAATTTTTTTTTTAAGATTTTATTTATTTATTTGAGAGAGAGAGAATGAGAGATAGAGCGCACGAGAGGGAAAAGGGTCAGAGGGAGAAGCACACTCCCTGCTGAGCAGGGAGCCCGATGTGGGACTCGATCCCGGGACTCCAGGATCATGACCTAAGCTGAAGGCAGTCGCTTAACCAACTGAGCCACCCAAGCGCCCTTCCACAAATATTCTACTGTCTCATAGGTTAGTATGTGAATATAATAAACACGTTGGGTAATTTTCTCATAGAGGGTCTAATATAGGACTCTTGTTTGAATCCTGACTCATGAAACATATGCTTAAAAAAAATGCCTGTATGTGATCAGGAAAATCTGAATCTATCTGGATATATGATAATATTGAATTATTGTCAATTTTTTAGATGTAATAGTGGCATTATGATTGTATTTTTAAACAGAGTCCTTATCATTTAGATACATACTGAAATGGTTACAGATGAAACTACATGACTACTATTTCCTCCAAAATAATCCCTGGGAGAGGGTGAGAGAGGACAGTGAGGCACAGCTGAAGTGAGAGTGACCTCGAGTTGATCAATGTGGTAGCTGAGCTATGGATATGGGGAGGCAGGGGTCAGGGGAAGGGTACTTAAGTTGTTCTCAAAACTTTAGGGTGGCACCTGGGTGGGTACATTCAAAATTTTCCAAAAGGGGAAAAAAAAAGAGGAAGAACTACAGGTACATGAGTAATTTTGGAAGTCTTCTCAACTAAGAAAGATGCTAGTGTATTCTCTGGACACAAGACATTCATTTGCAAAATTCATGACATGTTCATCTGCATTGCCCGTCACATTACTAAAATCACAAGGATGCAGCCATCAGAGAAACAAACTTTTGATGCTGGTAGAAAAACAGGACATCACTGAAAACTGAAGATCACAACTTAGTAGGTACATGTTTATAACTACATAAAAGTAACGTCTCTTTAATGCTGTAGGAATGGGGGGAAAGGGACAACTTCAGAAATGCAACTATAGTACTACATAATTTTCCTTTTTAAGAACTACTCTTACATAAGAACTACATATTCTAGGAAATATTGGGATGTGGGACAAAGAAACTAAGGCTGTTGTGTTTTAGCCTCATTTAATAATAAAGGCTCAACTTCAAATACAGTATCATAATTAAATATTTTCAAATTACCTTAACATTATACTCAGGATGAGAATTCATATAATCAAAAAGCAGCTGATAATTCTTATACTGATGATCCCATTCTATGCGTTCACAGTAGCGAAAATCATCTCCTAGTGGGGCCAGGACAACTGTAGTACGGAAGAGCTTTGACTTCTTTCGGTACTGATCTAGAAGCATCTCAGCCCTACAAAAGAAAAAGGGAAAATAAGAATAGTATTAAGAAAAAGACAACGGGGCAACTCATTAAAAAGTGTATTATGTTAAAAGAAATTATATATTTTACCTGTATTCTAGGTTAGTATGATTTATAAGGCAGATTTTTTAAAACTACTATACTAATTTTCATTATCCACTTAAAATATTCACAAATTTTGGGGTGCCTGGGTGGCGCAGCTGGTTGAGCATCCAGACTCTTGGTTTTGGCTCAGGTCACGGTCTCTAAGTCATGAAATCAAGCCCCGCATCAGGTCCTGTGCTCATCTCTGAGTCTGCTTGGGATTCTTTCCCCCTCTCCCTCTGCCCCTGCCCTCTGCTCTTTCTCTCTCTCTAAAATGGATAAATAAATCTTTTAAAAAATATATTCATAAATTCTTACCAGAGAGAAAACCCCACAGTTTTCCAATGGATTATCCTTAGAGAAATAAAGTCACATACCAACTTTGACATAAAATTACTGGGAACATCAATGGCTTCCCTGAAGCCTGGCCATAGACACTGGATCCCAGGTTGCCTGTGTTTTAAAATAATTTAGTCCAAGAAGCCAATAAGGATTTCTTATCTATATATAAACTTTGAAGTTGGCTTTGACTTAAGATCCCTTTCTCTAATATGATCTAAACTTGCCTGATTAAACATAAAAAAATTAATAGTTTGCATGAAACCAATTATAGAACCTGATTTCCTCTTCAAAAGGAAGAAAAACAACTCACTTAATACCTGCCATCAATAAACTGGATATCTGTCAGTGTCCTTCTCAGTGCTGATCAACAGATACAGCTTTGGAGATCAATTAGCTTTTCTGATTTCTACCTCCCTCAAATCTAACCCATGAGTCCAAAGGTCAGCTAAATACTAAAGGTGCTGATGTGTTTTTATATTTCATATTCTAGTATTCTGCAGAAAACCTTTGGGATTGAACTGCTGAATGCTGAACTGGGGTACCATTTGAGGAAGTCTAGGAATACAAAGTATTTAAGAGGAATGGCTTACAAAAATGAAATTAAATAAGCGGATGAACTCAGAGTAGTTCTCTATGTTTGTAATGCCAAGCTTAAGAAATCAGTGATAAATGACTAATATGCTTTTTACCCAGTATTCCAATTTTCATTTCTAGGGTTATCGAGAAGCTCCAATTCATAATATAAAAACTTATGAAAGAAATTCAAAGAACATCAATAATGTAACAAAGTATTTTATAGAATTAAAAACATTTAACTAAATTTAGAATCTCACATGATCTTTTTATACTGATAGTCTCTGAAACTGCCTTGCAAATATTAAATTATTAGCAAAATTCAATAACTTGGTGAGTAAAATATAACCATAATGTTCTTACATAGCATAGGTTTCTGAGATTAGCATTCAGTAGAGTACTTAATTTTTACTAATAATTTACTAATATTCCACACTTACCAAAAATAACCTTGGATTATTACTTATAATTAAAGAATACATGTCTAATGAGATTAATCAAATAGAAAGATAAATAAGAGAAAAATAAGAGAAAAAAACCAAACATATAAATCACAGATATGAGAAAGATACACTGTGACTGAGCATCCAATCAGACTCCCCTAGGCAACCAGCATAGAAAAGTATAAGTGATCATTAATGAATGCCAAGGTCTACTACTAGATATACCGTATCTTGTGTGTATATGCATATGACACATAAGAGGAAAGAAATCACAAACATTAAGTGTTACTCTTCCATTCAGCATCTGTCCTAACTCCCAAGCTCCTGCTCAGGAGGTGTCAACACGGAATTCAAGAGACCAATCTATACTACCTGGTAGAGAGTGGATATTCACTAAATACATGGTACAACTAATGCCAAATGAAATGACCAATATCACACTTGAAGATGTGCAGCAGCAATCTGCTCTTCACTCCTACCAGGTTAGAAATGTCAACTTAACTAGAACAAAGAACATCCTGTATCATTTGACACATAAATCACCATCATATGTAAAATACATTGTATGAGAACAAAAACTCAACGTGATAAAGAATGGTACTTCTTTATTTGCAAAGTAGAGGAACCTGCTGAACTAAACAGTACCAATTTTATCACCTGTAAATTAGAGTTAAATTTCATTTTCTTTAGGGTATCAAAAATCAAGTGCCACTAAGCTGGAATGCCCATGTTTGCTCTCCATTCATCACAAAGTAAAAAGGACGGTGATATCTGGATGTGAAGTAACCAGTAAAGATTTCAAGAATTATAAGAAGTTTTTTAAAAAATCTACATAAGTATTAAATAGACTCTTTCACCTCTATGTCCCCAGGTGCCTGGAAATCACCTGCAGATTCACTGGAACTGACTGAGCACAAGGTATGTTCCTGGGGAGCAATCTTTGTAGTGTCAGATGGGACACAGCAAAAGAATTATGCAAAATAGCCCCCCCCAATAATGCACTTTAAACAGGTACTCTCAGCAACACCCAAGAAAGAAAAAGAGGAGCCTCACAAGGTCTTTGGTGCACTGGGAGTCCCCAGTTAAAGCATCTGGTTACCTTCAAAGAAATTCCCTATCTCTGACTCCCTGAGCTACAGAACAGCGTATGCTGCCTAGCTCTATACCTTTTGCCACATAATATACTGGATTATTGGGGCACCTGGGTGACTCAGTCATTAAGCATCTGCCTTCGGCTCAGGTCATGGTCCCAGGGTCCTGGGATCGAGCCCCGCATGGGCTCCCTGCTCCGAGGGAAGCCTGCTTCCCCCTCCCACTCCCCTGCTTGTGTTCCCTCTCTCACTGTGTCTCTGTCAAATAAATAAATAAAATCTTTAAAAAAATATATATATATATATATACTGGATTATTCTCCTCCGCCTAACTAACCTAAGCCCAGAAAGCATGCTATTCACTCTTCTTCCCTGCTGTAGGAACCAATAAAATGAAACCAGGTTAATCCCTAATCTTGGGACAGTTTTTCAAAATAACCATAAAAGTCAGATTTTGCTAGAAGCGATCTATGGCTTCAAGAAGGCTGCCATGTTAAAATACTTTTGTGTGTGCCAGAGTGAGGGGCCCTCAACAGAATATTTTATGGCCACAAGGACTGACTCAAGGCAGAGACTCAATCTCACCTTCTCCTTCCACACAGTTTTTAAAAAAGCAATTTTTAAAATAAATAGACTTGATAGTGCACAGTGCAAAGATCTTACTTTATTTAAAAGGCTTTACCATTGTGCTTTGCAACCATCTGGGGGCATGGTTATGTTGGCACCCTATTCTCATTTTGTTGGGCTGGAGATTTTTCTGAAAGCTCCCTGGGTGATTTGGGCAGCCATGCTTGGTAACTACCGACCTGCCTCACCCTTGCCCATTTAACCCTCCTGTGGAAGGCAGGATGCCTGGCTTCTTCTTAGCAATTCGCACGAGTGTGGAGTTCCCCAAAACCATCAAACTTACAAATGGCCAAAGAAAAACTGCACATAATTATTGTTATACAATTAGTGTACACAATATGATGAGTTTAAAAATATTCCTACACTTGTGTTGCCATCATGTTATTGAAAATTTTTTAAGGACAACATGTACAAGAACCTAGGCAGAGTAGGTTTTCGGAAACCAGAAATTCCAGGGTCTTAAAAACAGTTAATGAATGTTGCGGTTTGCAGAATTTATGGTTGTCATCCTAGTTTAACTGTTTGTAGCTCCCCCCTCACTCTCAAAAATCTCCTCATGTGTTCAATAAATAACACGATCGATCTAAAAAAATAAAAAGCCTGTATCATTTTTCTGCCAGAGGTGAGCGGTTTATATTGCAACACAATGTTTTATTTAAAGGCATTATACACCAGTAATTTTAAAGTGAAGAAATTAAACTTTAAAAGCACACAAATGACAAGTATAGGTAATGAGATGCTTCCGTCATGAGCGTAATTTTCTTCCTAAAAAAAGGATTCATTCCTTTCTTATTTAAGTAAATATCTTTAAGTATAAATATTCCTAATTAAAAATTGTAAGTCAAAAATATCAGAAAGATCGAAAGAGTGTATTCATCAGAGCTGGGCAGCATCCACTATTATTGAAATTGTATTAAAAGAACAGATAATTATACTCTTTATGTGTTCCATTTCAATAAACCTGTTTTTGTAGTTGGGTTGCTTTTCTTACCAAAGTATACAACAGAGGCCAGAAGTTTTATTATCAACGAAAGTATGTGAGATCAATCAAAAGCAGCAGAAGGCTTTTATAATGAGGGCAAAGGAGAGGGTAATAACAGTGTTATAGGTTCTCCACTGTATATTGATCAACTGTTGTTCATTTTCCATTAAGTTATAACACATAAAAGGCACAGTCAAAGCTCTGGCATTTTTAAGTTGCTTTACATCTGGTTGAATAAGTACCTTGAGCATGGATAATGTTGGCTACTGAACCCTTTAGCAAAGAGCAGCAGAGTTGTTGCTTTGTTCAAGATGCTGTCTTAATGAAATGCATATTTTCATACCTCTTTTGGACATTTCCAAGATGTATTGTTTCTGGGGGGACTCCCCAGGGACAACCAAATCTGCCTCCGGGAAGCCGTTTAAAATCAAACTGGCAGCATATTTTAGGATCAGGTCCGCACGTATGAGGGATGTCATAGCTGTAGAAGGGCATCATGTGGCAAAAAATATCTGTGCCAGATCCCAGATCTAAAATAAAGAGCCAACAGACAAACCTGGATTTATAAATTGTGTTTTCCCAAAACTGTTCAAAATGCCAGTACTTTCTACATATATAATACAAGCTCCACCCTAAATCTACAACCTACTTAACTACTACTCGTACATAAACTCCAGTGGCATTTAAAGACCACCAGCCTGAAGGAAGAGACTCACATCTCAGTCTCTCTCTACCTCCTCTATCTAAACTGAGCAGAGACCCATCACGGACCAGAGTCCACTGGCCTGGAAAGATACAAAGGAACAGAAGCAAAAGTTATCACTGGCTCATCCAAAAATATGGGCTGTGTCCATCCCTGGCTGCCAGCTCCTTGCCACATCTGTCCCCACATCAGTAACGGGACACACTGGGGAAGACCATGACACTAGCCGCAAAGGAAAGGAGAGAAGGAAAGAGGAAGAGAATAAAAGGAGGAAAGGAAGAAGTAGGGAGGCTTGTGAGAATGCTGGGCAAATTCCTATCTATTTCTCGCTGTGAGGAAAAGAAAGGGCAACCGGAAGAGTTCACAGAGTCTCCCCAATGTTCACCAATGACGAGCCACTGGGACTTTTCACCAAGAAAGCAGCACAGGACAAGGGGAAGTACTTCTTAAAAACAAACAAACAAACAAACAAAAAAACCCAAGAATAAAAACAAAGCAAACAAAAAATATACTGAAAGCGAGTGCTGGTTCCTGATGCAGAACTGTCTTTAATTAAATCCTCAATGCCAGCAAGTGTTGTTATCCCTGCCCTTGAGAGGTCAGAAGCCTACCACACAGTGACGGAGGACTTGAGCAAGGGTTAAAAATGGTTATCTTTTAGGCTCCTGACCTGTAAACACCTCTCTGTCTCTATTTAAGTGTGGATTTCTACTTTTCAGCAGTGGGTTATGTACTGCTTTTATGACAAAGACAGACACAACAACAACGAAAACAAACGTTTTAAAAAATGAAAATAACTCCATTAAGAACCGGAACAAAGAAGCTCAAATGAGCTCCAAAACATAATTTTGAAGGAACGTGTTCAAATCTATCTGGTAAGTGCTAAAATATTCCAGTTCTATCTCATACTCCATTTAGTTAAAGTAATTACCAGCTCATTTCCAAATTTTAAAGCTTTTATAATTTGTGTATTTCTGTGCTGTCAGTTGCTTCACTGAATCACACTCGAGTGTGACATCAGGGATGCCGGTCACTAATGCTTGCTATCCGCACAGAGGCCCTCAGTGGCAACTCTTCTTCCCTTCTCCTGGGAAGATCAAAGACACTCAACAGCCCCACTCCTTCGCCTCACCCGTACTATTTAGCAGCTCATTTACACATTTCAGTTTATCTTCTGCTGTTGGTCTTGTCTTTTATCAAATTAAGACTGTAATTTCCTGATAGGCAAGGAAGTTTTTTATATTTCTTCCAAGCATGGTATTAAGCACATAAAAGTACTTAGTAATTTCTTGCTGATTGATATTTATGGGCAATTTGAATATAGGCAATACTGTAAGTAGGGCCTCTTCAAATTAACAATCCCCCCTTTTTTTTAATTAATATGCTCTTTGCATTTGATCAAACTATACAGGATATAACCCCCTACAAGTTCTCGTTTTCCCTACAGGTTTTAATTTCCAGAATAAAAAATTATATAGTTAATTTCTTTCCTTATTGAAAAAACAGCAGTACGTATAAGGAAGTTACTGTCTAGATTTACAAACGATTTTTTGAAAACACTTAAGGGGGGATCTAACACAGGAAAACAAGTACGATGCAATGCAGTAATTTCTGAACATTGTTTTAGCAACAGAACCCTTTTTGTGGATGAAATCTTACTGAAAACCCAGTACCGGGAAAGCAGTGAATGGCAGGGGCTTAAAAGCCTGGGCTTCTGAACTACACAAAGCTGGATTCAGATCTCGCCTCTGTACCTACTACCTGTACTTTTGGCAAAAGGCTTCACAGCTCTAAGCATCCATTTCTTCACCATTTAAAAGGGATAATGAGAGAACCGAAGTTAAAAGATAAAGATCTAGTGAGAGAGCAGATATAAAGCATACAATACAATGCATGGCCCCTAATAAAGACCTCAGTAAAGAAAAAGAAATAATAAGGTATTCTGAATTAAATGGGGGTTGGGAAAGGCAAAAACCTCTCAAGAAGCCTAAATCTTGTCTCCTTCCCACCCCTCAGCAAAGAGCTGTAGAAGTATGACCTTGGGACCACCTGTGCACCCACAGAATACAGCGTGAAAACAAGCAGGACAGGTAATAGGAGGGCTGTTCCAGGAGGACAGGATTAATGGTTTAAAAGGCACTTCTTACTAGATGCAGAGACAGGAAAGACAGAAGGAGGAAACACAGGCTGAATGTGAAATAAATGACTGGATGTAAGTTCTCACACATGTTCAATTTTGTGATAAAACACGTCCTTTTCAAAACAGAAGCAAGTAAAAGCATTATTTGCAAAAGACTAATTCCTTACATTTATTTACTTCCTTTAGGCATAAAAAAGAATCCACAGTGTTCTATAGATAAATATCCTCACCACTGCTTAAGAGAATCTTAACACAAATACACTGGGAAAAAAATCGTAAGACTGTGTATCTTGAAGCAGCCTAATTTTCAAGACTGACATTCTGAATAAAGCCCATAACAGCAGGAGTTCATAACCCTTATAAAATAACATCTAGGTCAAGTGAGATCTTCCACTTTTATCACACTCTACATACCCCAATTCTGTCTCCAAAAAAATTCCAGCGTTTTATGCAATGCAAAATGTTTTTTAACTGCATAATGAACTCTCTGAATAAGCATGTGAGAAAACCCAGCACGTTTGAGGAGATATGCCATTGTTGGTGAATGTCCAAAAGGATCAATAGACCAACCGGACCGAGGTTTCACTCCTGTCGATAAAGAAAATAAGTGTTATTTTTTTAATTGATAATGAAATGAAAAGAAGTCACAATCTATTCAGAGCCATCAGAGTTCTATGGTATTCTGGGTCTGAGGACAAAGCATCTGCCCAGCATGTCCCTTTAGCATACGCTCCCAGCAGGGCTCCCAGATGGGAGGATGCTACTGCTGCCATGTCTTCTTCCCAGGCAGAGGAATTGCGCTAGAGGTTAATCAACCGGCGCTGAAGTCAGTACTCTGTCATCTCATAGGTACTAAAAAGCTCCTGCCATTTGATGGAGCTAGAGAAATAAACAGGACCTAGCCCCCATCCTTCTAAGACCTCACAGTCTTGTTTTCCTTTGAGGTGGATAACCCAGCAACTTGCTGCTATGTAATAAAGAAAAGTAAGCTAACTTATTTCAACCTGGACTCCTCAATCCCAACGTTAAGGAATTTTCAGGCTGTCTTTCATACCTCACAATAGCTTCAAATGATCTTTTTATACGGTAGCAGAAGTGGCCAAATTAACTGTACCATATTTCATTAAATCTTAGTGAAATATAATAAAATTGTCATATAATATAATGCTGGTACTTTCTCTCTACCCAGAAAGGATTAATGGAATTTTCCACAATTGACCCATAGCAACTGTTAAGAGCCATCGACTAAAGATATAGCTCAATTTCACATAGGGTACAATGTAAAAAATAAACATAATAAATGTAAAGACTGGAATTAATGAAAGACTAGTCATCCGGCATTATACAAATCTGATCTTTTATTTATTCAGGATACTCAAAAGCAAACTTGCACATACAACCTATACAAATCTATAGAAGTAGTATTACTATGTGCATTTTTTTCAGTCAAACCCTGGTTAGCACTTCCATATACCTAGACTATGAGAGGTTCTAGGATTACAAAAATGAGTTTATCTTGATCCTGACTACACAGAATATCATGCAAATGGGTGTAATACAGAGTATCAGAAAAGGGAGGGGAGGGAAGAACTCTGTGGAACAATCTTGAAGATGAACACAGAGCTGGGAAACCAGCAAAGGAGATTGAGGAGAAAAAGTCAGAACTCTCAGAGGACCGAGAATATGTGTCAAAACTCAAAGAACTGACCACATATTTTTGCGTTTCACATATGTAATTCACCTCTAAAAACTGTAAAGAAATCTTTTTTAAAAATAGTTTATTTATTTATTTGAGAGAGAGAGAGAGGGAGGGAGAGATCATGAGCAGGGGGGCAGGGTAAAGGGCGAAGCAGACTCCCCGCTGAGCAGGGAGCCTGATGAGGAACTTGAACACAGGACCCTGAGCCAAAGGCAGATGCTTAACTTACTGAGCCACCCAATTTAGCTCATATTTCTGTGCTGTCAGTTGCTTCACTGAATCACACTCAATTTAGTATTTTTGGTTTTTTGTGGTGGTATGGTTTAACAATTCTGGAACTACTTTTCATGTATTCTAAGGTTGAGCAAATTAAGACCAGGGAGCCAGGGTTCACACTGTTAAGGAACTACCAAATATGTAAATGTGGGAGAGCAGAATGTACTTTAGGACACTGACTTGAAATAGGAGGTATCAGCACTAATTTATGGTTTTGTAACACACACCCACACCCACACCCATTTTCTAGCTCTGCCCCAGGAGGGCCTAGATGCAGTAAAACCTCAGTACCAATGAGCACACCTTAGCTTCTAGATGATGACTTCTAAACACTATGCTCTATTAAAAATAACCTTAAAGAAATGGCTCATCCCAGGACAGTGGCTGGTAAAATACAAAATAAGCCTGGAACATATACTTAGAGCATAAAGTAAAGAAATGGTCAAAGAATAATGGGAACATATTAAAATAACTCAGGAGACAGCCTGTAGGGGCTTCCACTATCCAAATGTGTGACAATTGGGGCATCAAAATAAACAATGATAGTACTGGGTTATAACCCACTGAATAAAATAAGAAGCCACGAGATCCATGAACCCTAAATAAAAAGAAAATAAAAAAAAGAAAGAAATAGGAAATAAAGGAAACAAAAAGGAAACCAAAAGGAAAGGTATATTCCTTTCAGTAGAATGCCAACTAATAATTATAGAAGGAATGACAGAATTAGAAAACCATCAACGGATCCTAAAATTACAACAGGCAAGTTTGATGAGGAATAGGATACTTAGCTAATCTCAATGTGTCTCCCACAAATAAGTTATTAGTTAAAGAAAAAAGATATAACAGTACAGCAAAGAAACTTAAGAGACACAAATTAAGCAACTGACCAAGGCTAGCAGCACCAGTATTAGAACAGGGAGACATCATGTGCCTCCTGACAGGATGCACTGAGGCCAAGGGAACATCACTGCAGTGATATTCGAGCAAAATAAGTAGATTGGTTTAGGGGCACCTGGGTGGCTCAGTCGGTTAAGTGACTGCCTTCGGCTCAGGTCATGATCCCAGGGTCCTGGGATTGAATCCCACATTGGGCTCTCTGCTCAGCCGGGAGCCTGCTTCTCCCTCTCCCTCTGCCTGCCACTCCCCCTGCTTGTGCTCGCTATCTCTCTGACAAATAATAAAATCTTTAAAAAAAAAAAAAAAGAAGTAGATTGGTTTAGGTTAGGAAGGAGGGAAGAAGGGAGGGAAGGAAGGAAAGAGGGAAGGAAGGAAGGAAGGAAGGAAGGAAGGAAAGGAAGGAAAAACAACCTGAAGCTAATCGTGAGGAAATGGACACACTCAAATAAAAGGACTTTCTACAACAAAGTTCTGCACTCCTCAAAAATATCAAGGTCAAGAAATTTTTTAAAAAGGCTGATAAAAAAGGCTGAGGAGCTAGCTGTTCCAGATTAAAGGAGATTGAAGAGATGTGATAACTAAATGCAACACATGAGCATGGTTGGATCCTGGACTCCACGGGGAAAAAAAAAAAAGCACCTTTTATTAAAAAAAAATGCTATTGAGAATTTGAATATAGCCTATGAATTTGATTACAGTATATCACTGCTAACATTCTGGATTTGATAACCTTCTTCTAGTTATATAAGAAAATGTCCTTTTTTTTAAATTTAACTTTTTAAAATTTTGTTATGTTAATCCCCATACATTACATCATCAGTTTTTGATGTAGTGTTCCATGATTCATTGTTTGCATATAACACCCAGTGCTCCACGCAGAATGTGCCCTCTTTAATACCCATCACCAGGCTAACCCATCCCCCCACCCCCCTCCCCTCTAGAACCCTCAGTTTGTTTCTCAGAGTCCAAAGTCTCTCATGGTTCGTCTCCCCCTCCATTTCCCCCCCCTTCATTTTTACCTTCCTACTATCTTCTTTTATTTTAACATCTAATGTATTATTTGTTTCAGAGGTACAGGTCTGTGATTCAACAGTCTTACACAATTCACAGCGCTCACCATAGCACATACCCTCCCCAATGTCTATCACCCAGCCACCCCATCCCTCCCACCACCCACCACTCCAGCAACCCTCAGTTTGTTTCCTGAGATTAAGAAGAAAATGTCCCTATTTTCTTAGAAAACACACAATGAAGGATTGGAAGATAAAGGAAGAAGATGCCTCCAACTTACTGTCAAATAGTTCAGAAAAACATGCATTATGAATCTAAGTACAGGACATATAAAAGAGCCCTTCCCAGCTGTCATGCAGCTTTTTATAAGTTTGAAATTATAACAAAATTAAGTTATAAAATAATAAAGGATTGCAACATCCCAAATAACAAGGGCGGAATTAGCTTATAAGTGAGAGTAAAAATCACCATCAAATTCTACAGTGATGTCAGATTTTAGCAACGTTAGGGATGTTTTCCCTATCAAACTCCCATGATCCACAGGAGCAGCACCCTAGCTGCACTGGACTTAAGAGTCCCTGGGAGGTGATGAGACAGAAAAGGAAGAATGTAAACCATATTTTTTAAAACTCTGACATGAAAGGAGGTGAGAGCTAGGCAGAGACCTAGAGAGGACCCCAGTATCCCACTAGGGTTTTCCTTGGTATGGTAAGTATTGTTTTAAAAGGGGTAAGGGGCAAATTTAGGTAAAAGCGCAGCATAAAAAAGCGCCAAAGTTTTATAAAGGGTATGTTTGCCAATAATACCAGGAAAGATCATGAAAAAGATTTTGTGCCATCAAGCAAGATTATCAAAATATATAATAAAGTAAAATTGTTAGGAAAAATGACAAGAAATGGTCATTAAAAAGAATAAAATACACCCCTCAATTTTTGACAAACCTAACAGACTTAAAAATTAGAACATAAGTAATATGAATAATATAATTGTCACTGGATTATTCCAAGTACATTCAATATTAAAGCTTAAGAGAAGTCAGGGAACAGTTAGAAAAACAGGTATTTTGGACAAAAGACAATGTTAATAACTCAAACTTCAAAAAGTTTATGATATTTTGGGCAAAAGATAATCTTAATAACTCAAACTTCAATAGGTTTATAATGATATTTGCATAATAGAGGTCACAAAAGCAGAAATTAACAAAAAACTAAACAATTTAAAAAGCATTCCATGACAAAATATCAAGTGTCCAAAACAACATGCTGTTCTAAATTGCTTAAAAAACAAAACAGAACATGAATTTACAAAATGCAGCCAAAGCTACAAAAAGATATTTCATTTTCTCAAATGTGTTCATTATCTAAATGTAAGAGCTAAAACCATAAAGTTCCTAGGTAAAAACCACAGAGTAAATCCTTATGACCTTAGGTGAGACAATGGTTTCTTAGCTGTGACATCAAAACACAAGTGACAAAAGAAAAACTAAAATGGACTTCATCAAAATCAAAACTTTTGTGCATCAGAGGACACCTTCATGAAACTGAAAAACAACCCACAGAACGGAAAAAAGTACTGGCAAATCATTGTCTGACAAGAAACTAGCATCAAGAATATAAAGAACTCTTACAAGTCAAAAATAAAAAGACAAAGAACCCAACTGTAAAAATAGGCAAATAATTTGAACAGACATTTCTCCAAAGAAGATATATAAATAGCCAATACACACATGAAAAAATGTTTAACATCATTAGCCTTTAGGGAAATGCAAGTCAAAGCCATGATGAGCGACCATTTCATACACACTAGCATGGCTAAAATAAAAAAGACAGTAACAAATGTTGCACATGTAGAGGAATTAGAACTCTCATACATTGCTGGGGGGAACGTAAAATGGTGCAGCCATCATGGAAAACAATTAGGCAGCTCCTCAAAATGCTCAACATGAGCTACCATACGACCCAGCAATTCCATTCCTAGGTATAAACGCAGAAGAAATGAAAACGTATGTCCTCATGAAAACTTACGTTAGTGTGGGGTAGGGGGATGGGGTAATTGGACGGTGGTCATTAAGGAGGGCACTTGATGTAATGAGCACTGGGTGTTATATGCAAGTGATGAATCACTAAATTCTACCTCTGAAACTAATAATATATGTTAACTAAATTGAATTTAAATTAAAAAACTATATTTGCTGGGAAAAAAAGCCAAAAGCCAAAAAACAAACAAACAAAAAAACCTTACACAAGTGTGTATAGCAGCATTATTCACAGTAGCCAAAAAGGGGAACACTCTAAATGTCTATCAACTGAAAAAAGTAGAAACAAATGTGGTCTTTCCAAACAAAATAGTATTTATTCAGCTATAAAAAGGAATGAAGCACTGATACATCCTACAACATGAATGAACTTGAAAACATCATGCCAAGTAAAAGAAGCCAGTTACAAAGGCCATATCGTATGATTTGGTGTATGTAAAATGTCCAGAAGAGTCAAATCCATCCATACAAAAAGCAGGTGAGAGGGTGCCTGGGTGATCAGTTGGTTAAGCGTCCAACTCTTGATTTAGGCTCAGGTCATGATCTTAGGGTCCTGAGATTGAGCCCCATGTCAGGCTCTGTGCTCAGTGGGGAGTCTTACTTGGATTCTCTCTCTCCCTCTGCACCACTCCCACACACTCTCCCTGTCTCTAAAATACATGAATACATCTTAAAAAAAAAAAAAAAGTAGATTGGTGGTGGCATGGGCCTGGGGCAGGGAAGAGTGGAGTCATAAAGGAGTGTGACTATTAATGGGTAAGAGATTTCTTTTGGGGATGTTGAAAATGTTCTAAAAATAGAGGGTGGCAACGGTTGCACAACTCTGTGAATATATACTAAAAACTACTGAATTGTATACTTTAAGGGGATAAATTTGATGATATTGGAGACAATACAATTTTAAGAAGAAAATTTATGCTGAGCAAAAGTTGCCAGATCCAAAGGAGTCAGTCCATATATACGAAGTTCTGAAATAGGCAAAAATAATCTACAGTGATAGAAATCAGAGAGCAGTTGGCTGCAGGAGAGTTGAGGAGGATGAGGGAACTTCCTGGGGTGATGAAAAAGTGGCTTAACTAGGTATATATATTTGCCAAAACTTGAACTCTATAGTTAAAGATTTGCATGTTGCACTGCATAGAACTTATATGTCAATAAAAGCTAAACATAAAGAAAAAAATCCCCAAACTGAGGTTTATAAAAGAAATATTCTTGGTTTAGAACATAATTATTTAAGAAAAGTGGCACTGTGTAGGGGGTCCCTAAGTCTGCCACCCCCATTTAGTGAGCTGTTAAGAAAATGTACAGGACTCGGCATACAGTCATACTCACAGCTATGACTTATTACAGTGAAAGGACACAATGCAAAATCCACAAAGGGAAAAGGCACAGGGGCACAGTGTCCATGGGAAACCAAGCACAAGTCACACAGGACAGGTTCAATCCGTCCATGTTTTGACAACAATCAAAACAACTGTGACAACAGTGAAATGCTATCAAACAAGGAAGCTCCTAAGAGACTCAGCGTTCAGGGTATTTTTGGGGGGCTGGTCATGGAGGCATCCTCAACCTAGCAGTACATATTAAGATTCTGGGACTTCCAGAAGGAAAAGAACTCAATACACGATCACAGTAGCATCTGTGATTAGCATAAACTACATTGTTTTTACACAGTTTAAACACAGTGAAACAATTCCACAGTATCTGTGTGGTAAGGATACATGTTTTTTATTGGACTTATTTATTGGCATTTCTGTTTTTTTCCCATTTAAAAATTTTTTCTGTGTTAAAGTCCCTGCCACCCCACTCATTCTTTCTTTATATTTTGGAATAATTCAAACTTAAAGAAAAGGTGTAAGAAAAATATGAAGAACTCCCATAAACTCCTCCACCAGATTTACCAATTATTAACATATTTGCTTTATTTTTTCTTTTGCCATATCATCGGTGTGATTGTTGTTATTATTAGAATAAGCTGCGATATCACACCTGTACACAAAAAAGATAATACAGGAGGTCTGAAAGTGCTATCTTTAGAAAGGTCTTGCTTGGAAGGTTTGCCCTTGGCTGGTGTCTGGGGGCCTGGATTTCCTAAATGCTACAAAACTGTACTCAGATATGAAATATTTGAAAAGAATTACCTACCGCATTGCAGGATGCAAATATTAGGTACTGCAAAGATTTAAATGAGTCCCATGTTCTTACCAGTTCTAGTGAACACCTGGTTTTATCGGGGCAGGGTCCTCTCCCACACATCTTGTGGTAACAAGATCCTTCTTTCCCATGGAGGACGTATTCACATGGTTCCAGTGGAGCGGACCATGCCTTCCACAAACCCCTCTCCCCCATGACCATTTCCAATAAACTGACTAGGGCTTGATGATTTCAGCCCCTATACCTCTGGCCACAGAAACTGGCTCAGAGTTACGCACTTAATCCAAAGTAAGACAATTAGGTAAGGCATTAAGAAAAACTTCTACTGATTAGACTGGGAAGATGAGAATCCTAGTTTGCCTATGGCCCTCTTACTCACCATGTGAAGAGAACCAGGAGAAGACTAAAGTCATACAAAAATAAGCAGAGCCAAGCAGAGCCTGGGTGGCTCAGTCGAATGAGCATCCGATTCTTGACTTTGGCTGAGATTATAATCTCAGGGTTATGAGATCAAGCCCCGAGTAGGGCTCCATGCTGGGCATGGAGACTGCTTCAGATTCTCTCTTTGCGTCTCCCTCTGCCACTCCCCCACCCTCTCTCTCTCTCATAAATAAATAAATAAATAAATAAATAAGCAAGCAAGCAAGCAAGCAAGGAAGCAGAGCCAAAAGAGATGGTGTCCACACAATATAACCTGAGTCTCCTGGATCCAACCTTACCTGAACCTACCATACTTCCTGAATTCTCAATGACAAAACTAATACCTTCCTTTCATTCTTCTTTTTCCTTCTTTTTCCTAGGCAAGTAAATTAAGTTTTGCCTCTTCTAACCAACAGTTTTAACTAATATAAAATTAAAATCCTAATGGGATACTGTTAAAAGAAAATTATTCTAAAATAAATAAGAATCTACACAAAATAATAGATTACAAAGTAGATGACCCTAAAAGTGACCACAATATATTTATGCAACTTAGCTTATGATGGAGGAAACATCATAAATTAATGAAGGATAAAAAAAATACTGGGGAAATCAGTTATTTAAAAAAATAAAATAGAGCCTCATCTCATGTTCCCCAAAATTAATTGCCCAAAGTAGTCCAAATGAAGAAGAAAGACGTCAATACATACCTAGATTTTTTTCCAGCCACTGATGTCCTTCAATTAGTTGGTCAATTAAGGCAAAATAATGTGGAGCAGCTTCATCAGGCATAACCCAGCCACCTGTCACAATTTCAAACTGACCGTTCTGTAGCAAACTAGAGAGAAAATAAATATAGGAGTTTACAATAACATCCACAAGAACAGTTCAAATAAAAGATTTAAAATAGCGTAAACATCAGGGACAGCCCTTAAGCAAGTATAACCATTACTCACATGAGTTACTAAAGAAGTTTTTTAAACCAGGGAATAAATTTCAACTTTGGGGCCCTGGTGATAAAACATCCTTAGTGAAGTGTGTGTGTGTGACCCTTCCTTCCTAGACAAAGCCTCTGCAGGTCACTTTGGAAGTTCCTTTTCATAAGGTTATAATCTCCCAGACAACTTCAAAGATCCTGATGTCAGGAGACACATCTGATTTATTTCTGAATCTTACAAAGCACACCTAGCAAAGTGCTTTACTTGCAGTATATGCTGAATGTTTACTGGAGGGCTGTCATTTTAAGCATGATATTTGTTTCAATATACCTATATTGAAAATCAATATTTATTTTAGTCCTTCTGACAATGGTAAGTTAATCATGCAAACTACACAAAAGTAATAATAATAAAGGTAAAGCCAGTAAATAACACATGCCTCTGGGAATACAGAAAACATTATAAAGCACTTTGCTCCAGATTCAGTTAAAATGTGTCTATATAGTTTATTTTACATTACTGAGTGAAAAGCTCTAACATTACCATTATCTGTCCATTGGGTACTCCTTTGCCATAATACCACACAAGGTAACTAGATTCCCCACCCCTGGAACAACTGAATTGTTACAAGAAGATCCCTTCCTCAAAAAAAAAAAAAAAAAAAAATCACAGACTATTAAAAATTTGAAGTACCTAAGGAAGTATAGAGGTCAAGAATTTAAGCAAACACCTTAAATGCCATAGACTTGTCAGTCTGCAGTAAGATGGTTTGAAAAATAGTGTAGAATTTCAGAAAGAAAAGTAGCTTTAATAAGGATACACATCACTGGATACCTACCCCTAACAGCCAAGTACCAAGCCAAATTTTGTTGAAGCTGCCCAGAGGCATAGAAGATAAACATTTTCCTACAAAGCCTGTAACAGAATCCACTACATTAACACAAGATCTGATTTATTCAAACATATGCATAATCATATAATCAGTGAGAGAGTGGATAATGGACACAAATTTTAAAAATGAATGAATAATTCCTTGTATAAAATTTTTAAATGTTAATTTAATCCTGTATTGCCATGGGAATCACCAACTAACATAATTTCACATGGACACTGTGATGGCTCATTATAGTGTCTAAAAAAACCCAAATGTCCAGTCAAACCTTAGATTCTCAGAGGCCCAAATCAAGAACTTACGACCATAAGCTGGGAATCTCTAAAAAAAAAAAAACAAAAAAAAAACAAAAAAAACCCCACCCATTTCTTTAAGAACACAACTAAATCCAAGGCTATTTTATCCTACCCTTACTGTCAAACTGCTTCCAGTCAGTTCTCTTTCTTCTCTTTCTGGTGATTGCCAGATTTAGCCATACTCCGGAGGCCTTGGCCCAGACCCAGATCTTAAGTCTTATGGCCAGTACTTAGAAGCCTGAGATGTCAGGACAGATCTGGGATTTAAACTCTGGCCATCAAATATAGAAACGTGGCTCCTTAACTCAGCATTCTAGTAAACAGATCTTTTGGAAAATTTCAGAAATAAATTGGTCAAAACAAAGTCTTTGCAAGTGCTTCTGAATAGTAAATAGAAATTACAGATTAAGAAGTCTAAAAATTAAAAAAAAAATCACTCCAATGATGGAATTTTTCATCTCAGTTTTATTTTGCTACGTGATCCCTGTCCCCAGGCATGAATGGGCTCCAAGAAACAGCTAGGTGAGCAAAGAATCATACCTACTATATACAGCAACTAATTTCCCCAGGTCCATTTGTAAACAATCTATCCCTTCCTCCTCCCCATGATGGCCCAGATGTCTGTGATCAGTACTGACTTCTTACTCGAACGCAATGATTACCTTGAAGACTGACTTGTCACTTAATTTTGGGAAGGCATGAAAAGCCTCCCATGCATTAAAATGTTTTCCACAATTTTTTTACCTACTTATTTTCTTCTCTCCTATTTTTTCCAAACTGATTGGTCCCAGGTGTCCTCATGTCTCAGCCCAAATAAAACCTGCCCAGAGAAGTCTCCCTGAGCACCCAAACTAAATCAGTCCTCCCACCATACCACCACACTCTCACACGACAGCATTTATCACCAACCAGAATTACCTTGTTCCGTTTCCATGTCTCCTCCCTCTCCCTCCTCAACCCCACCCACCATGAGAGCAGACTGTAAGCTCCCAGAGAGCAGGGACTAGCACCTGCTGTTTTGCTCACTTATCCACACCCAGCACTGAGAAGTGTGTGTGGCATGTAAGGGGCACTCTGACAGCTGTGAGATAAATGAGGAATGATTGAACGAGACTCTTGGCTCAAAGTCAGTATTGACAGAAAGTTTTAGATTAGATGAAGCTCACAGACACATGCAAAATAAACTGGACAGCAAGGGGCCAGGTGGAAAGGAGTCTGAACAATCTGGGTGTGAGGTGGTACAACTCAGAATATGAAAGTGGTGGGGCGCCTGGGTGACTCAGTCAGATAAGCGTCCGTCTTCGGCTCAGGTCATGACCTCAGGGTCCTGAGATCGAGCCCCGTGTCGGGCTCCCTGCTCATAGGGGAGTCTGCTTCTCCCTCTGCCCCTCTCCCTCCGCTCCTGCTTGCTTGCTCTCTCTCTCTCACAGAAATAAATAAAATCTTTAAAAAAAATATGAAAGTGGTAGGAAATATGGAAGAGAAAGGAGAGAGAGGAGGTGTCTCATAAAAAATCATCCATGGGAATTGGGCAATGACTGGCAATAGAAGGAAGGATGAAAGCACATATGTCTTGGGTGTTAATTCCTGGTGTTTAACGGCACCGTAGTGTGACACACACAGTGGAGGTGAGAAGGGAGGTCACTTTGTGATCATAAATATAAATATGGATAAGGCTGTTTGATAGGCCGGTGAGACATCCCAAAGGAGCTAACCAAAGATGAAAAGTTCAGGAAAAGAGGCCGATATAAAAATTAAGCTTAGGGGGACTAAAACACAGAGGAAACAGAGAAGCTAGGAGGTGAGGAGAAAACAATCAAAAGGACAGTAAGGACCAAGCAGAAGGAAAATATAAAAGGAAATAGAGGCAATAAGAAATGTGAAAGATAAAAAGACTAAATCTGTGCAAACAGCCTGAAACATTCTAGAAAACAGTAATGAGGCGCAACCTATGCTCCCACTTGGTAAAAGGCATTTTTACAGTTAAAAAGCTACCACGTAATTGTGACTTACTCAGAAAAAGACACATCGGTGGGCCAGAATATAAAGCTGAGAAATAAATTTTTAAAATATTTATACTATTAAAATAGCAAATTACATTACTGGAAAAGAATGGGATATAGTTTTATTTAATAAAAGCTTCAATCAGAGGGATTTAAAACAAACTCATAAGAAAGCCAAGTTATTACATCATACAAACCAAAAGACTGATACTTTGAAAGAGCATGCTCATATAGGTTTTTAAGAAAAACTAAATGAATAGGTCACAACAGGCATGAATGTCACAGTCACAGGCCAGAAAGGACACAGGTTTTAGCTTTTCTGAGGATAGTGTCTCTAACCAAGCGGAAGAAAAACCAAACGGGGGAAAAAAAAACCCATGATATGAAATATGAAACAATATAACAATGATATGAAGCAATATAACAATGACTAGATACCTGGCCAAACAATCAGGTTGGTGAGTACTCCTATTCCACTGAACTGCCTGGTTTTCCTAGTCTATACATAAGAATCGTGAAAACCAGATGATAAAGTGTAAGACTCTTAGAGGCAGGAAGGTGTGGTCTTTATATTAAATATTCACTGTGTTAGGCACAAACACTCACCAAAACCAAACCAAACCAGAAACCCACACACAGCAATTGCAGAAGAGAGAAGGGCACAAAATTCCCATGTATATGCCTGTATTCTAGAATATATGCAGTTAAGTATCTCATGAACGACAGAAAAACAAAAAAGGTCCAAAGAAACACGAGGAAAACATTAACCTGATGATTGAGAAACACAGCAATGATCATCATCATTTAGTAACAAGTACAAAAAGTAGGACTGCCAGTCTACAGAAACAACACCTCACGAAAGACAGAAAAATATTTATAAGCAATAATAGAAAGGCTACGGTAGCCTACAAAAAGGTAGGCTTTTTAATTTATATATATATATTATTTATATGTATATTATATATAAAATATAAATATTAAATATATATTTATATTTAAAATTGCCACTGTTAGCAACATGATGAAAATAAAATTAAGACAGACTGCAACTGTATATTTGAGACTTCAATTTTTTTTTTTTTTTAAATCAAGCAATGGGAAGTACAGCTACAGAACAAGTCACTTAGAATACAGGTGCTTTCAGTGTCCATGCACTTGGTGCTCAACAAGCACAACTGAGCTATTTCTCTGGCCCAGAGGAATACAAAATCAAAAAAGACATGCCCACTCCATAGGATCTATTTCACCGTTTCTGCCAAGAGACGCTTCTGGCAAAATTTTTGCGTGTACACTTTTCCTCGTATTTCCTAATAAACATGAGCTCTAGAAGGGGAAAGGGAGGGAAAGAAAAGAATACAGACATACAGAAAATAGGAAACCAGGCACTAACTTCAAAATTAACAACACTCCTGTTTCACTTTTTTAAATGGTTGACCTGTAACCACTGGTAACAGCATTACACATTTCTGTTTCTACTATTTCACTGCTGAGGAATTTGGTATAAAAAGCTTAACAAAAGAACTGATCAAAATTAGGCTGAGCATATCTGTCACAGCTCGATTTGCCTAAGATGCAGAATTTACACTTAAGAATGTCCTTGCCAGGCACACGAAGCAGCAAATCATTTTCTCTGAGTGTCACTTTTTCCCCTCTGTAGACTCATCACACATTTGGAACTTGGTCACACATAGAAAGATAGACTCAAAGAGCTTTTTTCCCTAATGGGGAAATGGTTACAGATAACTTAGTAAAAAATGCATCATTTAGCCAGCTTCAAAGAACCACAAATTAATTTCACATGAGAAAATGAATTGAATTTGTAATCATACATCTGGGGAAATATGAAATAATACAAGATGATGTACAGGGATTCATTCTTAAATGAAAATTTAGTTAAGTGGAAAATTCAAAAAGATGGAGGCTCCCAACAAATCAATTAATAGCCTAAAAACATTTGCTTATCATGTGTCTGATTCATACACATTTCATGGGAAGTACCTAATATATGAGAACAAAAATAAAACCTGTTTTAAGACTCCTCATATAATACTAATTGGGGATATTCATCGTATACTTCTGAATATTGTTGATGCCTGTCTTTAAAAATATGGTACACGAGGGGGTGCCTGGGTGGCACAGTTGGCTGAGCATCTGACTCTTGGGTTTCAGCTCAGGTCATGATCTCAAGGCAGTGAGATCAAGACCCAGGTCAGGCTCTGATCTCAGGGCAGAGTCTACTAGAGATTCTCTCTCTCTCCCCCTCCTTCTGCCCCTCCCCCTGTTCACACATTCTCTCTTTCTAAAATAAATAAATGTATATACATGCATATATGTATATAAAGATTTAGAACATGAGGGACGGATGGCAAATGTGTTCTCTCTCATCATTCCTTCCTCACTTCATTCCAGCCATACTCCTTTCATTTCACTATCCACACGCTCTCTGCCCGGCATATTTTCCCTCCCAACACCTGCCTCACCGGCTCTTATGGATCCACCTGGAGCTTTTCCTAGCCACCACATCTCTTCTAAAGCCCAACCACCTATATAGTTACCTTTCATAAAACCCAAAACTTTCTTTTTATAACATTTATCACAAAACTTAATTACACACTATATGTTTACTGTCTTTCTCCCTCCATAGACTGTAAGCTCCATGAGGGCAGGAGTCACACCTAGTTTGCTCACCATTTAACACTCAGGGTTCCTATTAGAAAAGGATACCAATAACTCAAAAGACAAGTGAACAAAGAATATGCAGCATATATTTCAGAAATGGCCTCCCAAAAATGAAAAGAAATTTAGCCTCACTCATAAGGAAATGCAAATTAAAACATCAAGGAGATGTCAGTTTTACTTATCATATTGGAAAGATCAAAAAGTTGTGTAACATACGATGAGGTCAAAGATGTATGGAAATCGGTATTGTTACACATTGCTGGCAGTAACTATCAAATTGTAAAATGCATATACATTTTTATACATGTTCATTCAAATTAAGTCAGAAAATAAAGTATAAAAATAAACAGAAGCATTATACACACTAACTATAAAGATACATTCCATGCATTCACAAAAGACCAGAAATAAAACTACACGGTCACCCATTGGGAAGAGTCAAAAAAATAGATTTTTATACTGTCTTTAAAAAGAGGAGCTCTTCTTTCCTGAAAGATTCTCCAAGATATATTAAGATTAAAAACCATGGTACAATATCCATTAGGATGGAAATTAGATTAAAAAAAAAAACAGCAAATAGGTGTCAAGGATGCGGAGCTATTGGAAACCTTGTACATTGTGGGTGGCAATGTAAGGGGGGACAGTTGCTGTGGAAAACATGGGGGGTCCTGCAAAAATTCAAACATAGAATTACTAAATGATCCAGCAATTCCACTTCTGGGTATATACACAAAAGAATTAAAAGCAGGGACTTGAACAGATATTTGAACACCTATGTTCACAGCAGTATTATTCACAATTAGCCAAAAGATAGAAACAACCCAAATGTCCAATGATGGATGAATGGATAAGAAAAATGTGGTATATTCATGCAATAAAATATCATTATTCAGCCTTAAAAAAGGAAAGGAATTCTGATACATGCTTCAGCATGGATGAACCCTGAAGACTTTATGCTAAGTGAAATCAAAGCCAGACACAATAAGACACATGATTCCATTCATATGAGGTACCTAAAGTAGTCAAACTTACAGAAACAGAAAGTAGAATGGTGGATGCCAGGGGCAGGACTGAAGGTGAATGGTAAGTTATTGTGTAACAGGTACGGTTACAGTTTGAGATCATGAAAAAGTCCTAGAGATGATGATAGTTATGACTGCACAGCAATGTGAATGTACTTAATGCAATCAAATGGTACAAATAAAATCAGTAAGATGCTAAGTTTTTACGTTATGAATATTTTACAATAAAAAAACAGTCATTCAAAAAAAGATCAGCACAATGTGCATAGCATGCTATTATTTGCATAATAAACATGTATTTGCACACAGGTATATGTACATGTTTTCCTGTATATCTATAATATAACAGTTCACAGCAGCTGCATTCTGTGGGAAGAACTAGATGGCAAAGAGACAAGAGTGGTTCATCCCTTACCCTTCACTGTGTACCCTTTATACACTTTATACACTTGGACTTACATTAAAACATTAATTAAATGGGGGCACCTGGGTGGCTCAGTCGTTAAGCGTCTGCCTTCAGCTCAGGTCATGATCAGGGTCCTGGGATCGAGCCCCGCATTGGGCTCCCTGCTCCATGGGAAGCCTGCTTCTCCCTCTCCCACTCCCCCCGCTTTGTTCCCTCTCTCGCTGTGTCTCTCTCTGTCGAATAAATAAATAAAATCTTTAAAAAAATTTTTTAAAAATTTAAAAAAATAAAACATTAATTAAATGAAAATTTTTTCTAAACTATAAATATTATACCCTGATTTCTCCTAAACACTGAAAACTAACATAGCTATAGCATAAAATCATGAAATGTTATTTAAGAATATTTCCCATATTAGATGGCTCAATTAATCATTTTTTTAAAGATCTTATTTATGTGGGGGGGGGGAGAGAGCATGAGTGGGGTAAGGGGCAGAGGGAGAGGGAGAAGCAGACTCCCCACTGAGCAGGAAGCCTGACACGGGCCCAGGGCCCAGGGATCATGACCCGAGCCGAAGGCAGATGCTTAATTGACTGAGCCACCCAAGCACCGCCATTTCTGTAAAGTTTTAATAAAAGGATATTCTTTATGCAAACTGGTGCAGCCACTCTGGAAAACAGTATGGAGTATCCTCAAAAAGTTAAAAATAGGACTACCCTACAATCCAGCACTGCACTAGGTATTTACCCAAAGGATACAAAAATACTAATTCAAAGGGATACATGTTCCCCAAAGTTTACAGGAGCTTTATCCACAACAGCCAAATTATGGAAAGACCCTAAATGTCCATTGACTAATGGATAAAGATGTCATATATATGTATATATATACATAATGGAATATTAGCCATAAAAAAGAATGAAATCTTGCCATTTGCAATGATGTGGATAGAGTCAGAGCGTATTATGGTAAACGAAATAACTTAGAGAAAGACAAATATGACACGATTTCACTCATGTGTGGGATTTAAGACACAAAACAAAACAAATGATCATAGGGGGGAAAAAAGAGAGAGAGGCAAACCAAGAAAGAGACTCTTAACTGTAGAGAATAAACTGCCAGTTACCAGAGGGGACGGGGGTGGAGGGATGGGTGAAATAGGTGATGGGGATTAAGGAGTGCACTTGTGATGAGCACTGTGTGTTGCACATTAAGTGTTGAACCATTATACTGTACACCTGAAACTAATATTACAGTGTATGCTAACTAATTGGAATTTAAACAAAAACTTAAGAAAAAAGAAAACAAAAAAAAGAGGATAGTCTTTAAATATTTCACTGTATAGTGAATATTACCTTCATTCTATCATTTTCCAAACCAAAATTAATAAAATGCTCATTCATAATGAATCAAAAAATATATGAGATTAAAGAATAAAATTCAAAAACATATTCACTATCTTGCTATAAATGCATAAGGGGTTATGGGAGGCCCAGTTTTTAACCAACTTATTTTACTTAATACTATACCAATGCACACTTTCCATGTTAATAAACAGACCTATCATCATGCTTATGGCTGTACTGTATTTAAAGGACTTTTGAGATATCAACACAATACATGTGTGTTTGGTTTGATCAGTTTTGACAAGTGTTTATACCCCTGTAATCACGAGCAAAAACAAGATACGGACTATTTCCATTAACTCAGAGAGTTCCTTCATGCCCCTTTCCAATTATTTCCTGCCTCAAATGCTCCAAAAAAGAAAGACATTCTTACTTCATGATTTCTGTCGTAATAGATAGGTTTAGCTACTCTTAGACTTCATAAAATAAAATCATACAGTATTTATTCTTCTCTGTCAGGCTTTTTTTGTTTAACATGTTCATTAGATTCAACCATATTACCATGTATTTCAGTAATTCATTCTTTTTCATTGCTGCGCAGTATTCCACTGCACAAATATGCCTTTTTCATCTATTATCTTGTTGATGGACATTTGAACTGTTTCCAGTGTGAAATTACCATGAAAATGTCTAAACAAGTCTTTCTGTGAGCATGTTTTTATTTCTCTTAGGTAAATTCCTAGCAGGGGGCTCCTAGGTCTTATTATGTATGTGTTACTTTGGAAAACTCTGGTGGTTTTTCAGAAAGCACTTGTCCCATTTTATATCCCCACTAGCAATATGACAGTTCCAGTTGCTGCACATTCTTGTCAACTCTTGGTGTTGTCAGGCTTTTTGATTGTAGCCATTCTAAAGGGCTTGTGATAGAATCCTGTAGTAGTTACAATCTGAATTTCCTTGATGACCAGACATTAACCAGCCCGAGCACACACACCTTCCTCCTCACTGCTGAAGCCTCATAAACTTCTTCCAGGTGTTTGAACATGCCAAGCTCTTGCTGATAATCCCTGGTCCATAATCACAATTCTCCTCTCATAACCTGGAATTCCTTCCCCACCCCCTATGTAACTGGCTAATTCTAAACCCCTTTCAGGTTTCAGCCTGAATACCGCCTGCTTCAGGAAGCCTTCCAAGACACACTTCTTGCTTCCATAGAAGGAAACACTTTATTGGGATACTATGTTTTTTTGTTTTTTTCCCTTATTTTATTTTTTTAAATTTTTTTATTTTATGTTATGTTAATCACCATACATTACATCATTAGTTTTTGATGTAGTGTTCCATGATTCATTGTTTGCGTATAACACCCAGTGCTCCATTCAATACGTGCCCTCTTTAATACCCATCACCAGGCTAACCCATCCCCCCACACCCCTCCCCTCCAGAACCCTCAGTTTGTTTCTCAGAGTCCATAGTCTCTCATGGTTTGTCTCCCCCTCCGATTTCCCCCCCTTCATTTTTCCCTTCCTGCTATCTTTTTTTTTTTTTAACATATGTATTATTTGTTTCAGAGGTGGTACACGTCTGTGATTCAACAGTCTTACACAATTCACAGTGCTCACCATAGCACACACCCTCCCCAATCTATCACCCAGCCGCCCCATCCCTCTCACCCCCCACTACTCCAGGAACCCTCAGTTTGTTTCCTGAGATTAAGAATTCCTCATATCAGTGAGATCATATGATACATATCTTTCTCTGATTGACTTATTTCGTTCAGCATAATACCCTCCAGTTCCATCCACGTCATTGCAAATGGCAAGATTTCATTCCTTTTGATGGCTGCATAATATTCCATTGTATATATATTTACCACATCTTCTTTATCCATTCACCTGTCAATGGACATCATGGCTCTTTCCATAGTTTGGCTATTGTGGACATTGCTGCTATAAACATCGGAGTGCACGTACCCCTTTGGATCCCTACATTTGCATCTTTGGGGTAAATACCCAGTAGTGCAATTGCTGGATCGTATGGTAGCTCTATTTTCAACTTTTTGAGGAACCTCCATACTGTTTTCCAGAGTGGCTGCACCAGCTTGCATTCCCACCAACAGTGTAGGAGGGTTCCCCTTTCTCCACATCCCCGCCAACATCTGTAGTTTCCTGACTTGTTCATTTTAGCCATTTTGACTGGTGTGAGGTGGTATCTCATTGAGGTTTTGATATGGATTTCCCTGATGCCGAGCGATGTTGAGCACTTTTTCATGTGTCTGTTGGCCATTTGGATGTCTTCTTTGGAAAAACGTCTGTTCATGTCTTCTACCCAGTTCTTTGGGTGTTGGGTTTGATAAGTTCTTTATAGATTTTGGATACTAGCCCTTTATCTGATATGTCACTTGCAAATATCTTTTCCCATTCTGTTGGTTGTCTTTTGGTTTTGTTGACTGTTTCTTTTGCTACTATGTTTAATTACATGTCTTCCCTGTTCTGCCTTGAAGACTGGAATCAGGTCTGTCTTCCTCATCTCCTGTATCCCCGAAGTCTAGAACAGTTAAGTATTTGTTGAATGAATGATGGAGTAAATAAAGGAAGGCTTCGGAAATAAGGTAATATTTCAGCTGAGTCTTGAAAAATGAGTAAGATTGAGATTATCCATTGCACAAAAGGAAAAAAAAATTCTAAGCTCAACTCATGGGCAAATTCCTAAACAAGAAATAACATGTGTCTGAGGACACCCACGTGGCTCAGCAGGGCTAAGAGTAGACTGTGAGGCAGGAAGTGATCAGAGGGAAGGATGGACAAGTAGGGAGGAATCAGGGCAAGAGCCAGTGTGTGCCAGACAAAAGAGATGGATCTGTACCTTTTGACACTGAAGCATCACTGAAGCATTTTAAAGCCAAGAAGTGAAATGGACAGAATGATATATTAGAAACCTAACTCTGTTGGAGAAATGGAGGACACTTGGAAGAGACAGAGGTAGACACAGAAAGACCAGCTGGAGGTTTTCATAATAGCAGGAAACACAGAGTAATGGGCCTGGAGCTGGGGTTCAGAGCACAGAAATACTAAAGAGGCGTAACTAACAAGGCTTAGGGGGACTGACTGGATTTGGCCTGAATGGCAGATGGAAAAGGCAGAGCACACAATGCTTAACAGCACTGGTTCTGGGGCCGGGCTGCCTGGCTCTGGTCCTCATGCCCTACTCACTAGCTGGAGGATCTTAGGTGCGTTCCTTTACACCCCTGCCTCAGTTTCCTCATAAGGAAACTTAACTCATCTTAACTCCTAAGAAAACTATAGGACTGACCGGATATATACATGTAAGTGCTTACAACATGCCTGGTATACATTAAGCACTCAGGAAGTGTTAGCTGTTACTATTATCATTAAACAGGGAAAAAAGATGTTGAGGTTGGCACTTTAGATCTGGACGCAGGCCAACATCTAGTAAAACAACAGCATGGATGAGCCTGCAGGATGAAGAGGAGAAGCAAAGGGTATGACCCCCACAGGCGAGAAAGGGACATGGAGGAAGTGAGCAGAGGAGGAAACTGAGGGGATGAAAAAGGAATGCTCAGCAAGGCAGGAAGAGAAACAGGGCAGAAAGAGCTCTGGGTCACAGAAGACAAAAACGGAAAGAATTTCAAGGACAGTGAAGTGGTCACCGTTGATGCTGCAAAGAAAGCCTTCAGGGGGACGGCGCAAACATCCAGTGGATGGAGCAGCTGAGAAGTCCCTCATGGCTTTTGCCAGTATCCATGAGGTAGACAGAAGCCAGCAGCCGAAGTGGCTGAGGGGTAGAAGCTGCACAAAGCTGCCTCACTGGTAATGAACTGGGAGTGGAGGAAGTGGGGTGAAATACATACTTCTTCAAATACACATATGCTGCTGCTTCAACTATTAGAACTAAAATTATTTTAGACACCGGCGAATTGCTTTGATTCCTTTGATGAAATGCTATGTATCTTTAGGCTCTAAACTCAATCCAAATCTGCAATTTACTCTGAACATCACAAGACACACTGTAACTTCTTATTGCTCTGCAAATTTCACAGCAGCCTTCAGTCAAATACCATAAAATCTGACCTGTATAAAATGTATAATAAATTAACCTGTATGAGAACTTTAAAGGTACATTTTTATAGTGAAACCTGAAATGTACATCAATAAGTTTGGATTTGTATTATTTAAGAATGTGATCTCAACCATTTCTCTGATTTCAATAAGCAAACAGATAGTTAAGAAAATAGGGTACAAGGTTCACTTAAATATAAACCTAGGAGGGGTGCCTGGGTGGCTCAGTTGGTTAAGCGACTGCCTTCGGCTCAGGTCATGATCCTGGAGTCCCGGGATCGAGTCCCGCATCGGGCTCCCTGCTCAGCAGGGAGTCTGCCTCTCCCTCTGACCCTCTTCCCTCTCGTGCTCTTTCTCATTCTCTCTCTCAAATAAATAAATAAAATCTTTAAAAATATATATATATAAACCTAGGAAAAAATATGTAAGAGAATGACAGAAAGAATAAAAATTTTCCATTCTTGGGGTCTCCCGAGTGGCTCAGTTGGTTAAGCATCTGCCTTCAGCTCAGTCATGATCCTGGGGTCCTGGGATCAAGTCCCACATTGGGTTCCCTGCTCAACGGGGAGCCTGCTTCTCCCTCTCCTTCTGCCCCTTCCCCCTCCCAGCTAGTGCTCTCTCTCATGCATGCGCTAACAAATAATCTTAAAAAAAAAAAAAAAAAGATTGTGCATTCTTGGCAAAGCAACGAAACCCAGCAATGTGTTGAAGATAAAATATTTTCATTAACCGTCACTTCAATAATCCTTCACTGATGATACCTTTCCTCCCCACACACATATGAAGCCTTATTTCATACCAAAATATCCACACGGAAGCTGGTCAAGACTTCGGTGAACACAAACTGTTCTAGGTTCCAACAACTCACTGGGCTTCTTCACTGAACACCAGTCTCAACAGCAAGAGCACATGCCCTGTAAAAACTGTTTCAGTGTCTCAGTGCCCAGAGAGAAAAAAATAAGTATGTAATATGCTGGGTGCTAGTCAAAAGAAATGCTAAGGTTAATGTTTCAGCTGCTTGATTCTGAATAAGGATTCACATTTTGATGTATTATAAACAACATGCAGTATTTAACTGCATTTAGCTGAAGAATATTCAAATATGAAGCCTAAAAAGTAAAAAGAATGTTAACATCCTAGTCATTTTCAAAAATAAAACAAGCATAGACAGAAAATGTGTTGATTATTTAACGGGAGGAAGTTTCTTTTAAATCCACTGGATATGTGTTACAAGTAGGCACCATGACTATAATTGATTAAATTACTTTAAATCACACACACACACACACACACACACACACACACACACACACAAGGCTAGATGTTGTTTGCATGGATCTCCCTTTAGTTAACTAGATTCTCATTTTTAAAAGCTTATAGAGCTGAATACTGCCGCCACAGGGGGTGAGAATCAAACAAGTCACTGCTAGAATAGATTATGGGGATCATTTCAGTTATGTTTCTGTTAAGTTTCCACAATCAATTGGTATTCTTCAGGGACAATAAAAGCTTACATGGAACTCTGCTGGAATTAACAGGTTCTGTTCTGCAATAGCTAGCTTGCAAATTTAGGTACAGACATATAATCCATAGACTCATCTTCAAAAAGGAAAAAATAAGCCAGTGCATAAGCATTATACTAGCAGTCAAAAAAATTCTATCAGTTAACACCACTTAGTACAAACTCAGAATTTTAAACACTGAAAGCACACCTATACATCTATTAACTTTTCCCCAAAACATACATTTAGGCAAGAAATACTAAGAATGTTATGTTTGAGTAAGTAGGGGGAAAAATGCTATCACCCTAATTCCACAGATAACTGTAATAAGTGAATAAAAGTGTACGATTATGCCAAGAAGGGAGAAAACTTTGACAAAGCTTGACCAGAAACAAAACTCATTTGCCCTAAGTTTGCTATAAAACAATGTTTTCTTTGGGACTCCTAGGTGGCTCAGTCGGTTAAGCGTCTAACTTTGGTTCAGGTCATGATCTCAGGGTTCTGGGACTGAGCCTGTCAGGCTCCCCACTCAGGAGAGGGGTCTGCTTGTCCCTCTCCCTCTGCCCCTCCCTCCATTTGTGCTCTCTGTCTCTCCCTCAAATAAATATAAAATCTTAAAACAAAACAAAACAAAAAGAACAAACAAAAACAATATTTTCTTCAAGCAAAATTGTATCATCAAGATCAGGCCTATATTCCAGAATATTTCGCATTGCCAAAATAGCATCTGTCAAAAGAAGTTTAAGACAATGAATTGAGCATTAGATTCTAATTTGTATTCCCACTCCTTACCACATCTTACCATTTTCTATCCTTAATTTAGGTTGAATCCCGTAACATTGATATTTTTGTACATAAAAATGGTGAAATACTGACAATTTCATACAGCTCAACCTAAGTAAAATGGCCAACAGAGTAGAAAAAGAGAGAGAGATGTGCACCCAGCTAGAGTAAGGAGAAGGGGACTCTTCCCATGCTATAAAATTGGCAGTGGATCTAACAGATACTACATAGATGAAACTAAAATTATTCAAGTACTGAGATGCCATCATCCTACAAAAAAAATCAACGTGGAGTCTCAAATCATAAAGAGAAAGGACTCTGAGAGATTTGGGCAACAGCCCCTAATTTGGAGGGCCAAGGACTGAAGCAAAGCTGTATCTTGGGACAGACACTAATCACTATCTCCATACTTCAACCTGAGGGCTCTTTGAGAGCTCAACCTACAGAGAAGCCTCTCGACCCCAAGGTCCTTTCTGCTGCAGAGGGTAGCTCCCTAATGCAGCCATCCTGGGAGGAAACAAGCATGGCCACACCTTACGAAAAGCAGCAGGCAGCAAGCCCAGTTTCCTTCGGAGGTAGCTGGACTCTCTCCTATACTCTTGTGAAGCAGGACCTTCAGACAGGCCAAAGCTCTTACTTGGCTTACATGTCACAAAACAGAAAGCTGAATGGAGAAAGCTAATCCTGGCCTCCTCAGCCTCATCCAGCAGAGAACAAACACTTCATAAATCTCCCCATCTTCCCACTGCCCCAGCTCCTCTCCTCCCCTCGGCCACTCCTTCTCATGACAGGGACCTCTTCTCCAGCTGCTGGGTCCCTGATGCTTATGCAATCTTTCAGAATCCAGCTCTCCAACAAAGGATCTGAGGGGGAATACATCAGCTAGCTTTCTTGTTTGCCAACAACACCTGCTGACTCCGGAGAGGAAATGCACTGGGAGACTCTCCTGGGCACACAAAACTGAGGACTACAAGTCCAAGCTTAACGAAGGGCTGGAAGAAAATGAGAGGCCATGCTACAGGGATCACAGGGACCATGTCCCAGGACAGGAAGAGTCTTATGAACGCACCAGGGCTGTGAGGGATGACCTGCAACCTTCCCTCTACGTCTGCCTCCTCTGCTTCCTTTTGTCCATCCTCGTTTCACTCTCTAACAACTCAGAATGCTGGGCAGTAATACACTGATTAGCTGAGCTCAGGTCATAGCTGGCCTATCTGACCTGAGGCAGGAAGATGGAGGATCTGACATGTGTGAGAGGCCATTTCCCAAAAGGAAATCAGGGGGAATGGATGCTGGCCAGTCACTATTAACTAACACCCACAACAAGGAAACAAAGTATTTAGTTAGAACAGGAAGGAATCAAGGCCAGTTACACTCTCTGTTTTGGGACAAATTCCAGGTGTATGTACATCTGTTATTGTTCAAGGATGAATAAAAAGGAGGAAAATAATTGGACTTAAAGGGTACAACATAAAGAATGCAGAACTGAGGGGTAAAAAACAAACAAGCACACAAAAACAGTTAAAACCAAGCATTCAAAGCCAGAAAAGAACATGTTTCATACCCTCAAAGAACTGAATCTGAAGTGGGGGAAAAAAGAACCCTTAAGAAAAATCTCCCAAACATAGTAAATATAACAAAGAAGTCAAAAATGCATGTGGAAAAGCGAGACTCAATAACTAGAAAATTTAATCCCTAGAGAAAATAAAAACAGTATCTAGTAAGAGCAGAACACATAAGCCGAAGATATGTTTGAATTGACAGATGGAAAATTTAATAATAAGTTATACCTAGATACATGGTCAAAATTTAGAATTTTATGGATAAAATTTTAAAAATCCTAAAAATGTCTGAGCAGGGAAGTGGAGGGGAAGGTTATCTTCACTGAAGCAATACATTAAAAAGCTTTTTTAAGAAAGAAAGCATATATTTTATAGTTAAATTCTTTTATTAAAAGATAAAGACTCTCAGGATGACTTCGGAACTAAAGCTCTACACTGAGTGTCCAAGAGAAAGACTCAAAGTGACAAAAACTAAAGTAACAAGAGCTTTTAATATTTATTAAGGACTTAAAATATGCTAGGCATTGGGCTAAGCATTTATTTTTATTCATTCACTCTTCATAAAAACCAAATAAAATAGGTCCCAATATTATCCTCACTAGACAAAGAAAATGAGACACAGAGAGGTTAGGTAATTCGCCCAAAGGTCACACAATAGATGGGAGTTGCCACAATTTGAACCCAGGTAGCCTCGTTCCAGGGCCTAACCATTTGAACTACTGTTCTAAATGAATTCTCTCTAATGTAAAAAGGGCACAGAGATCAGGCAAATCCAAACAAACTACAAGTGAGTGGTAGTTATAGTAATTTTAGTTATTAAAAGGAGAAAAGATAATTATTTGTCAGTGGTGAGAGTTAGAATTTATGATCAAGAAAAAGAAATACTCAGCTCAGGAGTGCCCAAACCTCGTCGCTCTTGCACCATTGGAGATATTCAGGAGGCAGTTGCAGAATGCATGACTGAATGAGCTAATAAGCAAAGATCGGGCACAAACCCTTATGTACTAAATTTAAAAAGTAATAAAATCCCTAAAAATAAAAGGGAGCTGACAGGGGAACAGTGGCAAAAAATAGGTAGAGTCACTTCTGCTATAAATGCTTGTTTCAAAAACAAAAATTTATTCCAAAGTGAATGATTATATCAGGGAGCAAATTTTGTATTGCTTAAGTGAAATTCTGTCCCTGAGAAACAGAAGTGAAGGCAGAAAACTGCACCCAGTTGAACCCAACCACATAGGGATACACAAGACAACACACACACACACACACACACACACACACACACACACACACACACACACACACACCCTCCAAGGTCTACCAGCTACCTCAGTTCACTGTGTTCACAATCATCCACATATGCCAAAAAACTTCCTGTCAGATTTCAGATAACCCACTTTCTACCACTTTGCACTAACTCACAATCTGTACCCTTTCTGACATCCACATCTACAAGTATAAATTTCAGGTCTTTTATTGTAGCATTTATGTTATTTCTAACCACCTAACATATGTAAAACTCTACCAGCATCTTTATTAGATTCCCATCTCTTCTGTGTGTGTGTGTGTGTGTGTGTGTGTGTGTGTGTGTGTGTGTATCACTAGCAAAGTTTTTGAATGCTGTGCCCTATCAAGGAAAAAAAAAAAGGTCTGATGGATAATGATGGAAAACCAAATCTCTCCAAATTATCTTTAAATATTTGTGTCAACTTCCATCAAAATCCTTTTCTTTTTTGATACAGTAGGAAGAATTTAACAAACTAATTCTAAAGCTCCTTGGGAAAATTAAGTGGTCACTCATTAAAAGAATTTTTCAGTAAAGAAAGACAAAGGGAGATTTAAATTGCCCGTTAATGAAACAGATCTTAAAGCCACGACAATCAGAGTCAAGCAGAAAAGTCCATGAAAGAAGTCAGAAAACCCAGAAATCAATGCAAATTTAACTACAACAAAGATGGCACTTCAAATCAGTAGGGAAAAAAAATGGACAATTTACATCTTAGGGCAGCAGCAGAGCACAGCATGGGAGGGAACAGCCCGTGGGGCTGGACAGGCGGCCCCGGCTGGCACGCCAGCAAGGCACATCCCAGCTGGGTGACCCCGGACGACCAGTGTCTTTATCTGTAAAACGAGGACAGTCATTGTACCTACTTCACAGGACTGCTGCAAGGATTGTCAGTTATCATTTGTGAAGTGCTCAGAAAAGGCACTAAAACAGTAAGTGCTATATATGTGGTATTAAATAAATAAAAGAAAGCAATTCATGCTATGATAATCTTTTAAACTCTTGGGAGCAGAAGGGAGGGACACATGGGGAACAGATTCTCCCATCATACCACACTGAGAAAATATGCATTATCAGTAATCAAAAATCCAAATTAAAGTATTTCACCCATCAAATTGGTCAAAGTTTTAGAAAAAAAATTATACTGGTGGCCAACGAGGCAGAGACATTGGTACAATTCTATATGGAAGATAGAAGAATACTCTGAAACAATCTTTCCAGGGGTCACTTTGATTATATGCTTCAAAAACCGTTTAAAATATTAAGCCCCTTTGACCTAGTAATTCAATTTTCGGGACAAAGTTGGAACATAAGGACTTCAACAGAAAGTTTCGAGTCACTTTTTCAGAGATGAACCAGAATCAGGGAAAAAAGGATGTGAAGAAATATTTTAGTTTCAGACATAATGCTAAGAATTTTTACCTTCTAAAAATTCAACTCTTGTTTCACTGTATAATTGTTTCATATTAGCAAATTGTGAAAACAAAAAACAAACAAACAAAAAAACAGTTTTAAAACAAACCTTTTAACAGCATCCTTCTTCGGCTTATCTATAGTGTCCCACCACTTTGAAAGGTAAGAAATCTCAGACCACATAAATTTTCTCCGTGAGTCTTCTTTCAGCTTGATGACCATGTTATTAAAAATATACTGAGTCATCTCTCTAAAGTAGTCATCAAAAGTCTTCAACCAACCTAAATCAAGACACAAATACACAACAAAGGTCTGATTCGTATGTCTGATTTCAACTCAGTCACATTCCATTGCATCACCTTTGGATACCCTTAGATGTTTCATTCATATGAAGACACATTTAAAAATTTCAGGAATGTTTCAAGTAGTGAAATTCCATTTCAATGGACATGAAACTCAAAAAGTCACTAATGACAAAAACACTCTGAAAACTGCACAAATTCAGATAGAGATGAGGAAAAAAAAGAAAAATGACCTGAGGCCAAAAAGCATTTATTTATGCTTAGTAATTATAGTATTGAATTCAATTATTTATAATTTATCTCTAATTTAAGGAATTTGCTTTAATTCCAAAAATCTGAACAGCGTTAACCAGCTGGCAGTACTACTCATAATGTAATGAAAACTGTATCCTTTCATACCACATCTGATATTCCCTACCCATTTTAGTAAGTAAACTTAAGAAAAAGAAAAGTATAAACTATATAAGAGCCAGCAGCAAAGCAGTAAGGTAATTAAGAGCACTATTATGAATACAGAGAAGTAGAATTATGCCAAGAACGGGCATTAGTTTCCAAAGGCTGTAAATTATTCCACTTTTTGGAAGCACAAACTGACACTAATCAAACAACACAAGTGTATACATGTATGTCAAGTCTTTTTCAAAAGAAAATTGTAGATACTGAGGACTTAGTTCTCAGACTTTTCTCAAATATCCCGGAAATTTTATCTAAAGATATTTGCAATTTCACTATAAAGAAACATCTTTTTATAAGATTCTATTTATTTGACAGAGAGAGAGAAAGAGAGCACAAGCAGGGGGAGCGGCAGGCAGAGGGAGAAGCAGACTCCCCGCTGAACAGGGAGCCTGACGCAGGACTCGATTCCAGGACCCTGGGATCATGACCTGAGCTGAAGGCAGACGCTTAACTGACTGAGCCACCCAGGTGCCCCATCCCTATAAAGAAACATTTTTAACAGGACCCATAGGTCCAAGCATAGCCCTATCTAGCAGAGCATTAAAGCAACATGATAAGCAGCCAAGGGAAAATCATACCCAGCTATCCACTGGCCACATGGACCTTCCAAAGAACAACCTCTTATCTATGAAATCTTACAGAGAGATAGGAGTTTCTATACATCCAGGCTAAACTACTGCTCTATTTTTTCCAAACCTCAAACATGTGGGGAGACTAAAATATTAAGGGGTCAACTGGTTAGTTCTTTTGTCTATAATTAATATCTGAAATATACTATATTAGCTGAAAAATAATAAAATGTGCTAGGGCAGAGAAGACAATGCAACTGTTTTGACAATGTAAATATGAGCTTCTGAAAAGGGCACTGACACTCTGTATTTCTCCCTTTTGCTTTAACTAAAATCTATTCATTCATTCCACAGTTATTTAGTGAGCATGTACAAAGTGACAGGTATGAAGCTAGAAGCCAAAGAGGAATTCAGTGTAAAATATTCTTTACAGGACTTTCTTGATCTGGGGCACCTTTAAGTACTTTTAAAGTCACCAAAGAATACTATGTGGATAATTTAACTTTTCCATGTTTAAATAAAAAGCCTATACATATAGAAAATTCAAAGATAGCTCATGAAATAGTGCTTTGCAAAGAATCCCATCTTGCTTGGCAAAGGTACAAACTTGGACTCCTGCCCCAGACCACAAAGCCAAGATCCACATCTGGATTCCCAAGGACAAGCAAAGAAAATCCAACCCACCCCAAGAATGCTCTAACTCACTGCTAATGCTGACCATGCCAACATCTAAGACAAAAAAACATCAAGTGCTCAGACCAGAGTCCAGGATCTAACACAGCACTTGAAAAATGTTAGTTGCTATTATTATTATCATCTTCATCAGTCTTTAATGGACCCTTCCCCATCTCTACAATCAAAACAGGTGAAAGAGGAAATAAAAAGATATTTCTAACCACTAAATTTTGAAAAGGGCACATTTATTTAAAACATTTAAATAAACTGTTCCACATCTTAAACATATTGGTAACCCAAAACTTTGGTTTGCAAAGAATTCATTCTATGCCCCTATTAAGGGCTGAATTGTGTCCGCTCAAAATTCCTATGTTGAAATCCTAAACCTCAATACCTCAGAATGCAACTGTATGTGGAGACAGGGTCTTTCAAGAGGTGATTAAGGTATAATAAGGTCATGAAGGTGGGCCTTAATCCAATAAGTCCTTACAAGAAAAAGCAATTAGGACACAGACATACACAGAGGGAAGACCATGCGAAGACAGAGGGCTATCTGCAAGCCAAGACGAGAGGCCTTCAGAAGAAACCAACACTGCTGACACCTTGATTTTGGACTTCCAGCTTCCATAACTGTAAGGAAATAAATTTCTGTTGCTTAAGCCACCCAGTCTGTAGTACTTTGGGATGGCAACCCTAGCAAACTAATTTAGCCCTAGAAAAAATCAGTGTTATTACCATCTGAAAAATAAAGATTGCACTGTGGGGAGAATTTATTTTACCAAGTACCATAATAATAATTTAATTTAACATGTATCTACCTCCATATTGCAAGACTGAGCTAAAATCAAATGTTTGTAAGTGACCTCTACTTCTGCACCATGCTATTATTATACATGTGCAGTAAGGACCATGTAAATTCTTGAAATGGCTCTGTGAAAATTACTGTCTTTAAGACATCACACATAGGTATTTTACCTAAATTTTAACAAAAGTCAAAACTAAGCCCTAATTATTTGGCTATTGACTCAATGAAAGAAAAGAACTATGAACAATGGAATTACTCCAAAATTAATTTAATAATAAAACTCTAGTAATCTAGCATAGAAAGCAAATTTAGAGGAAATTGTCTTTATGAAGATGAATAAGTAACAGGGTTTTTTTTTTCTTTTTTAAGTACAATTACTTGTTTTCATCAGTTATAATTTGTTATTAGCTAAGATCCTTTCAAAGAATAGTTTATCACAGGAGTTTTCATAAAGAAATCACAGTGACTGATTAATTCATTTTGCCTTCAACACTTCATTTGCCCTTCAGCAATCATGCAGAAAATATGTCAAAGATACTTACGTGAGCCAAAACACATGCTCAGAGATGTCAACTTAAAAGCCTTCCATAAAACTCATCTATAATAGATACTAATATCACTACATATAACACAATTAATGAAGAATGAACTAAAAGATAGCCTCTTGCAGCTTTCAATATTGAGTAATATAACAGTAAATTAGCTTTTATTGCTCTTATACAATAGAGTAATCAAGTATTCCCTTTTACACTGAATTGGCTCTTTCTTTTCCTCAATTACTGTAAAACTACAATTGTATATTAACATAAGACCAATCAGAAAGACAGTATTTTATGAAAAGTTGTATGGGATGATTTTTTGTGACATAAAGTTATATTCCTACCTCTGGATTTAATAATCTTAGGACATTGAGTTGCAAACTGATTTACTTAAGTGGTCAATTCACAGTCTTTTTCTTTCCCTTGAATACACTTGGAAATTGAACTAGGGCTAGAATAGCACGAAGAATACCTTTCCATTTATTCTTTTTCCCCTCTAACAACACTTTAACCCATAAAACAGCTAATCACCATTTTTAAGTAAGTGGGGAAATATCTGAAACAAAGAATACATAATTAGAAGTTCTTTAAAGCAGGCATAACTCCAAATTTGCTATCACTGTTTTATCATAAAAAATTTTAAGTTCTAAAATATAAAGCCTAATAAAGTTGACAACTCTACTGCTTATTTTTAATGCTTGTGAACAATTAAGCACCTCGTAACTGTTCATTGACAAAACACTTTTTAAAATTTCACTCTTGATCCTGCTTCAAAATCTAAAGACTTTGTGGCACTCTGATCCTCTCAAGGAACACTCAGTTTCATTTGGTTCAAGGGCATACACAGCACCAATTTAGCACTTGGGCAAGGGAATCCCTTCCTGAGCCCTGGTCACTTGAGGGATCTTCCCATTCTTCCTCTGACCACAGTCCTTTCACACAATAAATTCCCAAAGCAAAGGACGTGCCCACCCAGAGCCTGCTCTGACCTGCCCTTCTGAGTACCAGGGCCCAGAAATCTGTGTTCAAACAGCCTCAAGCCAGTTTCTAGAGTCCACCAGGGGCCTTCTATATGTTTTTCTATAGGGAAGTTGACCTGCAGGTGGAACCTCCCTAGCCTGAGCAATGGGCAGAGGGGATGCAGTTTGCAGGGGTGTGGGAAGAGTGCTGGGGTGTCTGCAAAGGAGGGCCTGGTTTAGGACAGGGCCATTTCTGGGAAACAGGGTTGGGCTACCATAGGCTGGCTCTTCCCACATGCACCAACACATTCTAGTAGAGAACTGGAGCCTGATCAATCTCAACCCACACATGGCCTTACTGATAATGGTGCTATTTCTCAAGGCAGGATGAAAAGACCTATCTTTATTTAGCAATGTATCAGTTTGATTTATAACTTTTAAATGTTTATACAAAGGGCCTCAGGGCCTCCAGGTATTTCTGCCCCAATTCCTACAAATTTGAAAACCTATAACCTGAACTTCAAAGCATTCAATTCTCATGAAGCCAGCACCTGGTATGAAGCCTACACCATCAAGAATTCAGTAAGTATGTGATAGATGAATGAAATGTGTGGCCAAAAGGATAGGGGAAAAAAAGGTATATGAAATATAAAAACAAATTTATTACTCCAACTAGAAATGAAACCAAAAGGAAAAGACACTGCTCACATACACAATTAGCTCTAAAGCATTCATTGTCTGTTCTGATGCTAACCTAATAATCTTTGGCCATTATCTTTTAAGGTTCTATTTTATATTTTAAAAAGCTCTGTCAGCCCTAAGATGATTTAAAACACACATCCCCTCAAATCATCGCTACACTGTTGTGATTTTAACTGCTATAATGATTTTTTTAATGACTACATTTATTCTACTCAAAGTTAAATAGGTACCGAATGTTAAGAAAGCATAGTAAATTTTGAATCAAAAATAATTATATCCAGATAATAAACATGTAAAAACTACAACTTAAGCTTCAGGTTACTTCTGTTTTAACATAATATTCTCAAATTAAAAAATAAATATAAATATTCATAAAATAATAAAACTTCATTTTAGTAATTAAGTTATTGTCTACCACCATATGATCAACAGGTTTCTCCCATCACTTGTCAAATCCTTCCATAGTTGACTGCAATAGCCAGTCTTACACTTAAGGCATCACGTACCATCTTAATTGGTATTATCGTAACTCAAATCCGCTGCTGATTAATTTTAATTCTAACATTTCTATTATAAGTTAAGCTTGTCTCCCCCCGCCCTGATAAACTGTGAAAGAGTTTTCACCAACGTCTTGTTCCAGTTTATTCATTCAAACACAAACCAAGCCTCTAATAAGGCAAAGCAATAAAGCTAATCAATGAAAACAGATTCCACAGTGAAAATAGGAAAGAAATGCCGTGGGAAAAATAGAAGTGGTGAATTCCTACCAGGAGGACAGAAGAGATTCTTAGAATAGTCATCATCTGTATAGAGGAAAAAGGCGGTAGTTCCCAAATAGAAGGAAGAGCATATGGAAAAGACACTAAGCCACGAAGGTCTGTGTCAGTTTCAGGGAGCAGAAGGCAGGCGGGTATGGCTGCGTGGCAGCTTACATGGTGGGAGTACGGAGAGAAATAAAAATAGAAGTGGGGGTCAGATCGCCGAAAATCTTCTAAACCATTCTTGATTCTTGCTGAAAATTTAGGAGGAAGGAAGTTAAGGTCTTTTGATCTGTGCTTTCAAAAATGAGTGTGCTGTGAATGTAAAGGACAGACGAAGATGGTAAAGTAGAAAACAGGAAACGAGGCCACTGCAAAAATTCTGCTGGAAAACGTTTATGAGGCCAAGGAGGCAAAATGGAGAGAAGATGCTAACTGACTGAAGCTCCCAAGAGAGAGAAGAGAGAGACTCAAAGACGAAGCTGAAGTTTTCCAAAGACCTGTGAGTCTCTGGAAACCTAGAAGCCTGCTGAATACTATAAATGCTTCTGAACTCAGGTTTCCAGAATCACCTCACCTTTTTCCCAGATGATTCAGTGTCATCTAATAGTTTTCAAAGCATATCAGCTTCACGTCCACGAAGCTGTTTGAGATACAGCACTTTTTGAACCCGTGTTAAGATGCCCTCACTGGAAATTCTATCCCACACCACGGGAGCCATCTGCATTACTGTTAGGACAGTTAGGGTTTTGTTCACCCTGCAGCTGTATGTATAATGTCCAATTGTGACCCCTTTACTATAGTGCTTTTCTAAATGCCCTTTAAAAGACCCGCATACCTCGATAGTTGACACCTGCCATTGTGAGATCAACCTACACAATAATTTCTAAATCTGGGCTAAATTTACTTCCCTCCCTTGTTAAGGACTCCATCCATGAGCATCAATTCACACTGAGTAGGACACTTCAGGCCTACTACGTCTTCCCCAAACAGGGCTTAGTGGTCTGAAAAAAATGAAAAGTGTCTATAATATGAAAGACACCGTTAGAAGTAAAAGTAAAAGTGACTTCCTTTGAGGAGTTACTCTTAGGATACGAGGCTATTTAGCCTTACGGTCAAGGCAAATGTGGGGCAAATTATCAGTTTCTAAAAGAAACCATTTAAAAGCTGGAAAAATACTGCTTCAAAATGACTTGCTAATTGTAAAATATGCAGCAATGAGGAAAACCACTCACCATCTCATGTACTCAAGTAGTATTTAAGGACAGGGACATCCATTTCAAAAAGGATAGACCAGAAGGAAAAAAGGAGGGGAAACAGTGTGGTGAGGTGTCTACTTTTGCAAGACAGTTCATAAAATGTTTTATATGATTAATCATACTAAAGTGGATGGCATCTGACACGGAAACACTTAAAAGACCTTCTTCCTAGAAGCTCTGCCTGTGGTTTCAGAAGTATTACCTTCCAGAAACAATATTAATAGTTACAAGTCCGAGTCCAGAGCTTGGGTTCAAGCCCAGGCCTGCCACCAACACATTACTTGGACTCTCTTCTGCCTCAGTTTTCTCACCTGTGAAATAAGGGTAATAACAGGACTTTTGTCATAAAGTTGCTGAGAGCAGTAATGGATTTAATACGTGAAGAGAACAGTGCCTGAAACACAGTAAAGTCCCATAAAAACTAGCAATTATTTGTATAACTGGCACATTGGTGAGCTCTGAAGCACCCAGACTGGACAGACAAAAGTAACCAAAATAGGAGAATGGGGACATGTCTGATGATCACCTACACCTCTAGGTGCTACTTGATATATATGCTCCTAAGGAATGCAGTCCAGTGAGAGCCGCCAACAATCAGCATTCTCCCTCTGAAAAAGAACCTCAATACACCAATTTCAGAGATCGCTTAAAAAGATAATTCTAAAGAGCTATGTAAACATTTAACTCTTAGTGCCAACATTTTCTTAATTAAGATTGCCAGATAAAATACAGGATGCCAAGTTAAATTTGAATTTCAGATAAATAATGAATAAATGTTTACTGTGTGTTCCATATGATATTCGGAACACATATACACTAAAAAAATTATTGTTTATTGGAAATGTAAGCTTAACTTACATTTTTTTTTAAAGTTAAATCTGACAACCCAAGGGGCTCCTGGATGGCAAAGTCGGTTAAGCATCCGACTCTTGGTTTCGGCTCAGGTCATGATCTCAGGGTCCTGAGATCAAGCCCTGAGTCAGGATCTGCGCTCAGCAGGGAGTCGGCTTGGGATTTTTCTCTCTCCCTCTGCCCCTCCTCCTGCTCGAGCACTCTCTAAAATAAATAAATAAAATCTTTAAAAAAAATCTGGCAACTCTATTAACAGCCCAAGGTTCAGATAAATGTGCCAAACTAGTTAACGCCCATAAAGCAAGAAAATCATTTGAACTAAATAAAATATCTTGAGAAGCAGCATGGTAAGTAGAAAGAACAGAGATCTTAGAATCAGGCAAATCTGAGCTTTAATTCGCCATCCTGTGCCAATTTATAACTGATGGATCTCGAAGACATTAGTATATTGCCCTTAGCCTCACTGTCTTCACCTGGTAAATGGGGTTTAATTTACCAGTTTTGAGGGTTGCAGAATGGATTACATGAAGCAACACACACTAAACACTCCCCTGATACAAGACAGGCAATGAATACCAGTTCTCACTCAGTTCTTCCTCATGCATCTTAGCTCCAGAAACTCAAATTTCCCATCACAGTGGCCAAAACCAAAGAACTCATTTTATCCCTCAATTATTAAACAGAACAAAGTGCTCCCCAAACTGTGCCCACAAACAAACCTCCCCTCTCTTGACCATCTCCTTCCACTCAGCAGGTTCCTTTGGCAGATGGAGATGCAAGTCTCCCCTGCTTTCACCCGTCTGGGCGTTACCCAACTATGGCTGACCAGAACTCTTTTCTTCTGATTGCTAAACAATACATGAGCAGAAAACCTTTAAAATAATGTCACACTGCGATTTCCTCATGTTTTTGTTCTCTCTTGCTTTTTTTTTTTTTTTTTAAGAAAAAGGGCATAGGGGCATCTACATGGTTCAGACGATTAAGGGTGACTCTTAATTTTGGCTCAGGTTGTGATCTCGGGGTCGTGAGACTGAGCCCCAAGTCCGGCTCTGCACTCAGCAGGGAGTCTGCTTGGATTCTCTCTCCCTCTCCCCTCACCCCACTTATACCACTCTAAAATAAATAAATAAATCTTTAAGGAAAAAAAAAGAATAAGGGTACATACACTCATTTCAAATTACCATATAATGCTAAATGCAAAATTCTGTTTCCTTAATTTTAAAAAAAAGTGAAAAATCCTACTCACTCATTTGAATCAATAAAAACTCTGTAAAACAACTGCAAATGCACAAAATAAAGTGATTTTCCACTGTGGCTCTTGTGCCTAGGTCTCTCTCTGATTTGGAGTCATACCACATGGGGGATTATCTTCTAATGTTCATTTTACAAATTGCTTAACTAACAATATGCTGTCCAACTTTCCATTTAGTATACCTTATCTACTCTCTACACGCTGTGACTTTTTTGAAGGAAAATTAACTAAATATTTCAGCAGTTTAAGTAGTGGGAAGGAAAGAATTAAGATTGTAGATACAAAGGTGCTGTAATTGTGTTTTAATCAGCTTATTAAATATAACATGAACATGTATCAATCAACTAACATTTAATTTCATGGTCTATGATTCAAAACTTTTCAAAAGCGTACCAGTACAAAGTTATCAGCATTCACTTAACAATTGCTTTCCAATTTTGTTTTAACTCATGTAAACCATATAAAATACTGTACGACAACTGTTACATGTCCTCATAGACTGGAAGAAGGCATGATTAGGAATTAAAATACAAAACATAATTTGAAATTTATCTGTCTTGTGAGATATCAGAACTTGATCCAAAAAGAAAAACACCCACATATATAAAAACACAGCAACAGAATTCTTAAAGTTAGGGAACTCAATATAGGAATCTTTCATAAGTCTATTTCAAACATTCCTATCCCCAACAGACAAAACTCCGATGAAACAAACCACTGAGCTAAAGTTTGTTTTAAACTGTTGCTGCAGAAAATGCAAACAAATCTCTATAAATCTCATTTAGAAAGTAAACCGCCTAACTGCACATTCATTTAGGAGTATTATACGAAGATTTCCCATTACAGAGTCACATTTTGACTTGGAATGTTTGCGCACACACTTATCTCTTTTCTTCCACTGAAAGTGGGGTTTCTTCATGATGTGAATGATTTACTTCTTCACAGAATAATTTAGCTTACCTAAACTCTACTTTTGTGAAGGAGCTGTGAAAATTATCAAGAAAAGCCAGCGGGTTCCGTTCTCTATTTTGCTTGGTAGCAAAAATCGCTATCCCTTTCGCTTTCAAAGGTCCATGGGGGAGCCTGGGTGGCTCAGTCGTTAAGCATCTGCCTTTGGCTCAGGTCATGATCCCCCGGGTGCTGGAATCGAGCCCTGCATCGGGCTCCCTGCTCCCTGGGAAGCCTGCTTCTCCCTCTCCCACTTCCCCTGCTTGTGTTCCCTCTCTTGCTCTCTCTCTCTCTCTGTCAAATAAATAAATAAAATCTTTAAAAAAATAAAAAAATAAAAGGTCCGCGACGGACTATTATTTCTTCCTCAAGTGGAGGAGGGCCTGAGGGTAAGGGTCATTAACATCTTTTACTAAGACAAAAAGACTCAACCCTGGTTGCTAAAATACCAACAGAAAGATTCACTTAGAGCAGTCAGGACCAGGGATTAGAGAAATCTCCCCACGGAACAACACACTAACTACAGCGGGAACCCCTAAGGCAAACAAACAAAATCTCAAAGGCATAGGCAATCCCTCCCTTTGAAGAGCTTCATATCATCTGCTATTTGTATTTAAAATTACAAAGCACATTTTAAATGTTTTTTTTTTTTTTTTTTTTTTTTTAAGGAATAGAAGACAACAGGAAGAAGAGATGGAGGGAAGCTAAAGAAATGCGCAAGTCAAGGTCCAATGTTTCATCTGAGTCTGCAGAATCACATTCCCTGGTTCAATGGTTATTTAACTGAATGAGTCAGTACCATGTGCCGCTGACTCTTCTGGGCATTAGGGACCTGCTGGTTATAAGACAAAGTGTGAGCCCTCACTGAGCTTACAATCTAGTGAGGAGACAAAGCAGAAGTGCTGTAAACGTTGACATCTCTGTGTGCAAGTATGGAAGGTTCAAGAAGCTTCAGAGGGGCATGGAGACAGGTCAGGAAGGCCTCATCTCTATTTAGCAATTACTATATGCCACTTGTCCATACTATATGCTAGGCAATGAGACAGACTGAACAGGAGGCACATGTTCTCTGTCCCTTGAGTGTACTCAGGTGGGAGGTCCAGGTAAAGTAACAAGGAATTCCTGTGGTGTCACTTACTGTCCCTGGAAGTCTGACAAGTTGGTAACGCCTTCATCATGAATAGTGGCACTCACCTTCTAGGGTTACTGTGAGCACTCAATGTTTATAAAACATTTGGCATGCTACCTGGAAAATCACAAATTTTATTATTACACTTAAGTGTACGTGTTCTAGAATTACAAGAAATGAGATTGGTGGAAACTGAGGATGGCAGAAAAGGGGAAGAGACAATAAAAGTCTTTAAAAAATCTAAAAGGGAGGAGAAATGGGTTCACATGAGGACTTGCAAGACATACTGCAAAATGTATTGACGACCCTAGAAGAAACTGGATACAATGGAATCACATCACACACCCAATTAAGAGACAAGAACTGAACGGGCGGAGAAGAAAGGAGAGAATAATTTAAATACGACAGGGGCTCTGCCACCATTTCACTCAATAAGGGAATAGTTCAGAGTGAATGAGATTTACAGAGAAAATCATCTGTAGTCCTACAGGCAAACTCGGATCCCACCTATCAAGTGTGAACACCTCACCTCACTGTAAGTCTAGATATAAACAAAGACCTGTTTTTCAGTACACATACCCTAGATGCAAATGTACTATTTAATCTGACATACAAGTAAGTAAATAGCAAAAGGTATTTTAATTACATGTGATTTTCCTCACCTTTTGTATTTACTTGATAACTAACTCCTGCTTTAAGATGATCTACCATATGATCTGCATTTGACAGACACACAAATGTGCCCAAAGGACTTGGGGCCAGTATACAGCCAAGCCAGGATGCCTGCCTCATTCTGCCTGGCTCCAGATCCCTCCAGTCTTTCCATGATGCCTGGCCATCGGAGTTTGGATTTGAAGGGACAGGCTAAGATTAAGGAGGAAGAAGATGCAAAACATTTAAGAGAAGAGGTTAATAAGATGGATGGGTATTTGTAAGAAAAGATAAAGACATTAAGACCAAAGACAGAAAAACCAAGTCAGAAGCTGGTGTGACATATGCTCATCACAAATTTCCAGAATAATATTGATTTCACATATTTCAGACCTCTGTGCATACTGAATTTTGAAGTTTTATGTTAATTCAAACATTTCAGCATCCAAACTGTCTCTGAGTACCTTTCGCATCCAAAGCAGCACACGTGTGTACACACACATAGACACACACAACTTCACCAAATCACGTGTCCAGACCTAAAGCAACAAGTTCTACTGTCTTAGAAACAGAAAGGAACATATGCCAATAAACCAGTGGGAAAGGATATAAGTCAGAGATAAATGAATGCTGGGAGTAAAGAAAAAAACCTTCAAAGTACTAGGTGAATAATGGTGCCTCTGATTAGTAATGATGAAATGGAGAAATTGAGAAAAATAACAAATAGAAGTGTAAGTCAGTCCTCAAAGGAAGTCTTTCGAAGTACATTCCCCAAAAAATCCTGCAATGGAATTCATGAAGTATTTACTCTGTGCCAATGTACTCACACTAACAAATCTATACATCGAATCATATTTCCCACTGTAATTTTAGCAATTTTCCCTTACCTTGGAGAAAAAAGTCTCCAGCCCCAATAAATTACAAAAGCTGTCATATGAAATAATAACAATAATGATAATGACAGGAGTTACTGGGGCCATGCATCATGCCTTTACATTTCATCTTATGAAGCAGATACTTTATTCTGATTCTACCCGGGAAAATACTTTTATGTTCAGTAACTTGCCTAAAGTTGTCTCACACCATGGGGTTGGGACTCCACACTCATGTCCACCTGACTAAGGCTCTTAACCACTTTACATTGCTTTTCCATTTTAAAGATCCAAACGTTCCCACGAGAATTCTGCAATTTTTAGTGCCAGTTTATGAACACAAAATAATTCTCCCATGCAGTATTTTACAAGAAGTAACTACAATGAACAGTCAGCACCTTAAGTGAATTCAACTTTTCATCCCCAAAACAAAGACCTTCTTGTGTTTATTACTATTTCACATTGCACAAGTACTATCCATGAATTGCTCATAAATTGGTAAAAACTCAAAATACAATGACATATAAAAGGAATACGTTGCTGGAACAAGTCAGCGAATAGTGTCTCAAAAACTTGAGAAATCAGCTCTACCAGATTCTCATTAAAATACTCTGTGTGTACAGGGGCTTAATAACCTGTAGTTTTTTTGAAGTGTAAATTTTACCTGGGTCATTATGGGAATGAGGCACCACAAAGACTTGAAGGGGCTTAGAGTCCCATTCATTAAATAAATAGCTAATGTCAAATCCTTGTTTCCAAACTCCACCATCTGGATTGTCAAAAGGAATTAGACTGTAAACATCCAACATCTAAAAATACAAAAGACAAAATATAGGGGAAAAAAGAGTAAATTTAACCATGTATTATCATTTTTAATTTGAACTTAATGTTGGAAAATATTTGCTCAAAGCTATTCACTGTGTATGTATTTTACTAGATAAAACTATTTCTGTAGACATTAATTGAATAGTTTAAGGCAGAAAACATTTAATTACCATTCAAATTCTTAAAATGCTACTGTGTTACTTAACTATCCTGATAAATAAGCCCCTCCTCCATCTGCTTCTAATGAAAAATAATTTCATTCAATTCCTTCTTGCCCTGCTTTTCTTCTAATACATTCTAGTGGAAACTGATAGGAACTAAACAGCAAAGAAAAAATTTCTTGATGAAATGTGATTATGACCAAATATTTCAGCATTTTCACAAGCAATAGTGATAATGATTTTTTTTATTTTGAGTTCTTTATTTTACAATTAATCACATATATCTTAAAATCTGTATTTGAATGGAAATGCATCTACAGCTATTCCTTCATTTAGCAAATGTTATGTTCACCTTTTTCATTCTAAAACTAAAACTACAACTGAGTCAATGAGGCATAATCATGTAAAAATGGAAATTTTTAAACGTTCAAATGCTCTCTATGTTTCCAATGTAGTAGTCCTAGGTAATGATCTTTTTGGACACAAAGGAAAAAATATTGCAGAAAAAAAAAAACCTAAAAGCTGGTATTTTACATATCCTCTATAATACTAAATGTGACAAAGAACACAAAACTGATTTTACCAAAATTTGACTTTGGTAAAATTTAAATTATGTAAAAATTATATATAAAATTTTAATTATGTAAAAATCACTATATATGATAAAATATATAAGCGGGTTACAAAAAAATTTAAAGATACTGAGCAAATTATGTAAAAAGTGAATGCAAAGTATTTTAAGGCAACAACATATCTCTCACTTCAGAATGTATGACTTTAATAAATAAAATAAAATGCTCCCAAGGATGAGTCGATAAATCTTTGGGAACCAGCTGGAAAGGAGGATGTGTTAGCAGTCTCTGTTATTCCTTCTGGTTCTTTCTCCGGCCCTGCAACTCACCCTGTACCCCACTGCCTCGATCCGCCTGCCTTCTGGGGTTGTTCACAACACTGCTGTTTCTGTCCAGCCCAGATTTAACAACCCCCTCCAAAAAGAGTTTTGTTGTTCTCCTTTAAAAGGTACTTATTTAAAATCTATACAAAGCCAAGACTCACAAAAGTAGATATACCTTCACAGCACAGAATCCTGATAGTGTGGGAACCTGACCACATACTAGTTGATAAGATTGTAGGCACAAAGCCTGGCCAATTCTGTCTCCAGTTGCTGGCTTGGCCTGTGAGCCACGGCTTCAAGATCCTATCACATTCTCTGTCCCCAGAAGTTAGTGGAAACATCTACTCCAAAGCAAGGCCAGAGCCAACCCATTTTGTCCAACTGTAAAACATTTGCCCTTTACAGACGTGTCACCAAGTTCCAGCTTCAGGTCTAAGGTACAGGTTAAATACAGCTCCCTGCTAACTGGCAGAACAGAGCACATTTGACACACTTTAAATTTAAGAAAAGCAGTAGTCCTTTCTTATCCTAGTTTACAACTCCACTACCCTCTAGAAAAGCGCTATCCAAGAGAAACAGAATGCAAGCCAAATCTGTAATTTCAAATTGTCTAGTAAAATGAAATAAGTGACATTAATTTTAATGACACATTTTATTTAATCCAATATACTCATAATATTATCTCCATATATATGTAAAATGAAACAAAGTATTTTGCATTTGTTTTCATAATAAGTCTTCAACACTTAGAGCACATCTCAATTCCAACTAGTCATATTTCAAGTGCTCAGGAGCCACATGTGGACAGTGAGTTTCATACTGAACAGCACAGCTCTAGAATATTTCCCTTCTCTCTCTCACAAAGAGATATTCAGCAGAAGGTATCGAACCCTACACTGTGTAAAACCTATAATGTATAAAAGATATATAGTAAGAATAAGGTTTTTCTTATACTCTTAATAGGAAGATAAGAAAATCTCTTTGGTCAAATTTAAACCTCTAAAAGTCTTCATCTACTAGACAAAATAAGACCTAAAAAGCATACAAAAAGCCATAATCACAAAGAATAAAAATAATAAAAAAAATTAGGGAAATATAGAATTACAGAATTTTATCACTAAAAAGAACTTTAATGATCATGTGACTAATCTAGTCACTTTACAAAAACAGAAACTGGAATCCAGAGAATTTAAGCAACTTACTAAGTTAAAACAGATACCAGATCAAAAAAGAAAGAAAAGCAAGAAAATCCCAATGATCATTAACGAATGCATACATTACCTGCACATCTGAATTCCGACTTCCACTTTGCAAAGCGAACGAACAGTCTTCAGGGTCCACTACAAGGGACAATTGTTTTGATGGCAGAAGAGGTGCGCCAGCACCTTGGCTGAAATTGCCTTGTGAACTTTTTGGACCATCCTCCACAGACTCACTCAAATTGATGACCGAGTCTCTAATATTTGAGATGATCTCATTATTCTCAGCTAGCAAACGCTCCAAATGGTCTATTTTTTCTTGCAACATTGAGAGCTGGCCCTACAATAAAAAAGAAAAAGGCAGCTATATGAAACTCTAATATAGCTCTGCTGAGGCACACACATTTTTTTTTTAATTATGTGCCTGCCCAAGAGGGCAGCCACTCACCCTTCACTTTCCACTTTTATAAGTGGGACCACAAAAAGCGTGGACGGTTGGTAGTGTTGAAACAACAATTTACAACAAAAAATCTTCATGGCTGCAATCTTTGTTTAATCGTATTTTAAAATGTGCAACAGAAAAACCAAAAATATTTTGGGATGTATTTCCTATTGCCCCAAACCCAATCCTAAAATATCTGTTGAGTTCTCTATAATAGCTAAGTATAATATATTATGTTCAGGCATGAAATTTTAAATTTCAGTTAACTGATTCTAGTTACTTGAAAGGGTCAAAAAGTATGAACCTGAAAAAAATCATTCCATTGTAGTAACCCTAGTGGACAATCCTAAATAAGAAATATCTACAGGAAAATCAATTAGTCAATTCTGAATTAGCCATATGCATGAAAAATAACCATGCTATAGGTCACGTAGACTGCTTCTCCTACATTGTGTGACTTTAAGAGTTTTTTGGGTTTTTTTTAAAGATTTTATTTATTTGACAGAGAGAAAGCTAGAGACAGAGCAGGAGTGGAGGGGGAGGGGCAGGGAGCCTGATGTGGGGCTTGATCCCAGGACACTGGGATCACAACCTGAGCAGAAGGCAGACCCTTAACCGATGAGCCACCCAGGTGCCCCAACTTTAAGGTTTTTTAATTGATCCTCACATTAAGAGGCTTGTCATCTTTATAATATAAACCTTGTTGTAGAGAGTAATATTTCAGCTTATGAAAGCAAGGACAATCTTTGTCTTGTTCATTCCTATATCTAGGGCCTTAAATACATGGTAGATACTTAAATATTTGTCCCATGGCCCTTATATTTCTGGAACTCAACAATAATTCTTTAGTGAGCACCCAGTGTACCAGGCAAACGCTACATGCTGGGAAGACAGATACACATAAGATATGGGTCCATACCTGAACACAAAAAGTGACACTCTCACAAGCAACAGCCTACCCAAAAAGTCCACACTAGGGTTTAATAAAATAACTCTATGCCTAGTGAACAAATAACTCTGGACACCCAAAAACAAAAGTTCTATCACCAGTAAATAACAGGAAGACAGAAAGGAGGAATGAAGTAACAGGAGGACAGTAAGAAAGAGGAAGGGAAAAGAGAAAACACCTGAACGTCCAAAGGTAAAGTACTGGTCAAATGGTACATCTATATCATGGAAATGTTCTCCGTCACTGAAAATTTAGAAATATTAATTCCTTAAAAACAGAAATATACTAATCACAGACCTGTACCCCTGAAACAAATAATATATTCTGTTAATAAAAAAAAACCAGAAGTATATGGGAAGGTACTTTCAGAAGATACAGTAGAGAAAAAGTTTAAAAAGCATGCATAAAAAAATAGTAATCTGATATCATCCTTTTTGAAAAATAATTATGGAAGACCATAATCAAGATGGTAAAAACTGGTTATGGGTATTTATATTCTTCTTTCGTCTGTTATGAATAGCTGCTGACTTTGTAATAGGGAAGCCAGGAGAAAAAAAGGATTCTACTTCCGTGTTAGAGGCCAGTTCAACAAGGGGAGGGGAGAGGTCAGCGGACTGGTGTCTACCAAGGGAAGCCCACTGGAGCCAACTGTGTGAAACTGACAGAAGTCTGAAGGGACTAGAGAAGATATTTTGGAATGAGAAAAGAAATATCCAAAATTAGAAGCAAGTCAGCAGGCCATTAATTTTTTGGGGAGGAGGAAGGTGGGAGAAAAGATGACACTGGGGACAAATATCCAAAGCCAGAGACAAGAAATATTAAGATGGCCTCCACACACCTGAAAGATGCTCTCCCAGGCCTACTGAAGAGGCATGGGACAGAAATAGCCCCTATGTGTCAAAACTGCTGTCCTATAAGCCAACTGTCTCCTCTGGGGTGGCATGCTAGGTCTCCAAGAGGTAGAACTCTGAAGAGTATTTATCAGCATATTACACAGAAGCCAGAAGTACAAGGTTTTAACACAGAACTCATCCTGTAAGACAAGCCCCATTTCCTCTAGTGAAAAGCTAGAGAAAACCTGCATCAGTTCATGACTAGACATGGCACAGCAAAGGAAACAGGATGCATCAGTGCAACACCAGTTCAGGGCTCAAAGAGAAGCTGGTTGAACCACGCAGATTCCAGGTCAGCAAAGCTATTGAGCAGTATCATACTACAAACCCTTCTTTATCAGCAGACATTGACGCTGGTTGAGTGGTTCTCAGCAGAAAGGCCAAAGTGAGTCCCCTTGGCATAACCCAAAGCTCACCCAAAGAAGCTTAAAATGTATGAGAGTCAGGCATGCAGCTAACTTATATTTATTTTTCTAAACAGACATTCTATCAAAGGCTGTCTGAAATAAAGGAAAAACTTTTCTTCACTTATTATCAAAACACTGCTTTTTGAAATCACTTCTGATGAATTCTGTTGAATATTTCCAATACTGAAGATACAAGTCTACTTCAGTGATGCTTGCAATTTCTACCACAGCAGGTAACAAGAGTAAATCAAGTTCCTGATTCCAAGCAGAATTAGAACATGTTGACTTGTCTTGCCTCCAGTAAAGCTACCCTCCTCTATAAAGTAAAACTTAGTCTAAAATACCAGCACCCTAGAGCTTTTAAGATGCTGCATGCTTTATCGTATGATAAACTTACAGTGAGTGTATAAATTAATACAGGGGTGCCTGCATTTCTCCAGACCTTTCTGTATCAGGAAAAGATAATTTTGGAGCCATGCATACAGTTCAACAAGCACACACTGAGAAAGAAGAGGGCTCTATCTAGGAATATTCTTACGATGGCCTTAGTCCCATAACCCATGGATGAGAGTATTATTCAAAATAAACACTACAGGAGAGAGATGTTTTGTGAAAAACAATCCAGAAGGTACCAAAGACGACTTTCGATCTCATGGTAGCTTTAAAGATACAATTAATGATCAGTACCTGGAATTCTGTACCGAATTAATAAGTCCATGGAGAAAATTGTGGTCTGGGGATATGTCAGCAGAATGGTCTAATGAAAATAATTTTTTAAACTACATTATGCAGTGGAATAAAATCTCCCCCCAAATGGCCGAAATTCTTGAAATACACACACCTCATAAGCAAATTTTGTATATACGGCAGAGAAGAGTGGTATGGCCTTAAAAGGATGTGCTTGTATTCTTCATTAAAGTAACAGAAATCATAGATAATGTTTCAATTACACTGACAAGTCAAGGAATACTGATAGTAATACCGAAAAAGACAATTTTCTGTAGGGTAAGAAAATCACTTGTGAGAAAACCATTTTATTCTTTGATTTGCCAGTCAGTTCTATAGGGAGGCCATGGTGTTGCACGGCGGAGGAGTGGAGAAGGAAATCATGATATTTGATTTACTTTGATTTTGATGAAAGAGAAAAATTGAGCAAAAAAAATCACTAATACGAATGACTTTTGAGAAAGAAAATTTAAAGCCTACTACAGGCAAAACAGGATCAGAAACCACTCAGTCCTATGAACAAAATCAATCAATGTACACCTACAGCTAAATCTGAAAACTTATGACATAATTATTTGCCCCAAGTAAGCACTAGCTGCCGGAATTGGCATCACTGTGATCACTCAAGCTCAGCTGAATCTGCACATCAGCATCTTCCTTCCTGTTACAGTAGAAAAAAAAAAAATGCATGCCTTTCCCCTTCCCCACTTCAAAGGCCAACACTTAACTGGTGAGCTCCAAACCCATCTCTCTCAACAGCTCAAAGGCTGGTATTCTTTTGGTTAAAACTCTCTCAACACTGCTTCATCAAACTCCCTTTTTAAAAGTAACTCATTCTCAATTGTGTAACATGTAACTTCAGGTCAAGCTATATGAAATTTGCCATTCTCATAAATCAAAAATAGTAAAATTCACAAATCTCCTATGGTTCAACTTAACATGATATCCTATCTAAAACATCAAACTCCAATGCTTCCCTTAGCCCCACGATTCCCTTCCCGAGCCCCAACGCCTTCACAGACATACAGAGATTATCAACAGTCTGTACTCATCACCCCCCTTCCTTATAAACTCCCATTCCCTCATCTGCCCATTCCAATCAGCATCTGCCCACCACTCCACCAAAACTGCTCCTGCCAAGTCCCCAAAGGCTTCCATGTTGTTAGTGATGATAAGCAAACACTGCCCCCCCCTACTCATCATCTCAAGGAGCATCTAGCATTCTAGACCATTTCTTCCTCCTGGCAACATTTTCTTCACTTACTCCCAGCCCAGCATGCTCTTGGGGTTCCTCCTGCCTCCTGTTTATCAGTCTCCTTCTCCCCCCAGCATCTACATGACAGAGTGCCTGCCTCAAGGTTATTAACACCTGAGCCTTCTGCCTTCTATACTATCTTCAATTATCTCATCCACTCCATGGTTTAAATTCCATTTTTTTTTTGTACTGATGTCTCATCTATATTTCTATCTGCAGCTGAAGCCTCTTCTCTGAAAAACAAACCCATCTGTCCTAACAACTATTCCACTCAACTTGGTTTCAAACTTATGTCCAAAAGATACCCTCCCCAAAAAAGCCTTCTACAATCCTCAAATCTTCAGTAAGTAGCTTTAATCTCCATCTAGTTGGTCACTCCCAAAATCTCGGTGGCATAACTGATTCTTCTTCCTTCCTCACCGTGTTCATACATCCAACTTACCTGCAAGCTCTTTCCTTACTACCTCTAAAATACTCGATGAATCATTCTACATCTCTCCCTCTCAGCTGCAACCACACTGATCCAAGCCTCCAGCAACCTCTCCTGCCTAGTACACAGCAGCCTCTTAACTAATTTCCCAGTGCTAAGCTTACACCCTTCAACCATGCCCTACACAACTGCGTTATCCTTCTAACAATCCAGTGCTAGTTTCTCACTGCACTTCTACTACAATCAGTAAACACCTGCATCTATCTATCCCTCCCCCAACGTAGCTTCACCCTGATCTCATCTCAGTTGTAAGCTAGTTCTCCTCCTCAAACCATCTCAAGACCTTCATACATGTTCTCCCTTTATACAGTGCTTCAAATCTCACCTGAAACATTCCCTCAGCGCAGCCTTCCCTAGCCATCCTACTGAAAATAGGCCTTCTCGTGTTATTCTCTAGGTCTATTTTTTGCTTCTTCCACAGCCGTTTTTTACCTATTTATTCATGTATTGTTCCCCATCTTCATCACTAAATGAATCTCTATATTGAGAACAGGTACCACAGCTGTTTTATTCATCACTGTACCCTGATGCCCAGCACAATGCCTGATGCACAAAAGAACTGCAAATATTTACTGGGGGGCGGGGGGGGGGAGAAAAAAAAACATACTAACATTTTTTTCTAAGACAAGGAAGTATTAAATGTCATTTTTTGGCACACAGCTTACACCAAAATAATACGAATAAAAATAAAACACTCTTAACAATTTTTTTAAGAAAGAAAATTCACAAAAATCTTCTCTGTGACCCAAAAAGTAGGTAAGAATGAGAAGGAAAGTCCTGAATTATAGGGTGATCTTCATTGACTGAGAGGGAAATGGTACAGAAATTGAGCTGTTTGGCCACAGAGTGACAATCATGACCTTGTAAGTAGGATAGAATATGCAGCTCCTCTTCGAGGGCAGGCGAAGATTATGGACTTTGTACAGTCCAACCAAAAGCTTTAACGTTCACTACTCTCAGTAATCAGCGTTCACTGGGCTCTAATTCCAACTGATGCACGGAATAAAGAGGGTTTGGTAAAAGAACCCAAGGCTGATTCTGAAATTCTTCCTACCACAGTAGTGATAAAAGATCTTCACTCAACCAAATCAAGTTTTCTAGTTAAGAGAACGATAGATAAAATATTATGATTTAAAATATAATCACCAATGGTGGGATTCAAAAGAAACAAAATTTTACTGGAATACATATGTGTATGTACGTCTGAAACTCTAGCTCCATATCACCTGTCATTCATGCTTTCTTTTCCCCCTTCTTGTCAGATTTTGTTAGATTCAGTATATCACTCCATCACATCAAGATCTCTCTGGGCCTGGATTCTGTCATAAAATGTGCCCACCATGTACCAATGTGATTGGGTAAAAGGCTCTAAGAGTAACCATAAGAAGCATCTGAAAGGCTGCTCAAAACTACAAATCCCAGGAGTGCCTGGGTGGCTCAGTAGGTTAAGCGTCAGATTCTTGGTTTCGGCTCAGGTCATAATCTCAGGGTCATCAGATCGGGCCCCAGTCGAGCTCCATGCTCAGCGGGGGCATCTGCTAGAAGATTCTCTACCTCTGCTCCTTTCCCTGCATGCGTGCGTGCATTCTAATAAATAAATAAATCTTTAAAAAAAATTACAAATCCTAGGGATCCACCCTGGAATCTTGGAAAGGGCCACAGAAACTACAATGTTACATTCCACAAGTGACTCTGGTGATCGGACAGGTTTGGGACCTACATCTCCAACTTCATGCACGTCAGTGAAATATCTAAGATATACCAGCCAATAAGCCATTTGGCAAATCACCCCCAAACTACCTGAGAGGGTAACATAAATCACAAACCTGCACCCTTGGATAATCTGCTTAAATGGATATTAATTCTCTTAATTATCCTTGTACCATACTCCTCCATTTCATGCTTTAGGATATTATACCTCACCACATTTTTATTTTTAATAACTGCAAATAATGAATACCTTTATTTTAATAACTCCTTTTACCAGATAAAGGCAGTTGAGCTAGATGGTTAAGCACAAGAACTCTGGGTCAGACTATGTGGGTTCTAATCCTAGGTCTGGCACTTACTAGCACTATGACTTTGAGGAAGTAACTTAACTTTTCTGGGCCTCAGTTTCCTTTATGGGCAAAATGCAGTGCTAATACCTATTGCTTGGAATGGCTGAAAAGAACTTAGCACAGGGCCTGCCACCAGGTAGGCATTCGAGAAGACGTTACCTTTGCTGCTGCTGCTACAATAAAAGTATAGCTTTCTAAAAATCACTTTGGGTTTTTTTTTTTTTAAAGATTTTATTTACTTATTTGAGAGAGAGAGCGAGAGAGAGAGAGAACACAAGCAGGGGGAGAGGCAGAGGGAGAAGCAGGCTCCCCACTGAGCAGGGAGCCCTATGTGGGGCTCGATCCCAGGACCCCAGGATCATGACCTGAGCCGAAGGCAGACGAGACGCTTAACCGACTGAGCCACACAGATGCCCCTGGCTTTGAAAATCACTTCAAAGGGTACCACTTTCCAGGGCACAACAACTGTGATTAAGAACAGGCCCTAAAGCCAAGCCAAGAGTAACGTCATCAAAATGGCAGCAAGGAGACCCCAACCTCCATCCTCCACAAAGATCAACAATGAAACAGCTATCCATGAACAAAAACAGCTGTGGGACAGCTCTGGAGTCTACTTATAAAACTTCGGCAACACAGTGGGACAAAAAAACTGAAAATAACCACACAGAAAAAAAAAAAAAAGACTGCTTTATTTTGCCTGCATTATCCCATCCCCCAGGTCGGCAATGCTCAATGCCAAGAGGGAACTCCCCAGCCGGAAAGAGTTCCCTTTGCTAGGAAAGAAGAGCAGGGTAAAACAGGTTCCCCTGCCACTGGGAGCACCACACAAAAGGACACAAAGGGACAACTAGGAACAAGGAAGAAAAGCAGGCGCTACCAATAGTAGCCACACAGCATGAACAAGAATGGTTCTGTGACCTGCTCTACAGACAAACCCAGCAGCTTTCACCAGTGAAGGAACCAATGGCCAGCACAGCTGCCATGGAATCCCTGCAGATTTTACCAGTTTTCACCCAACCCTTGTATTGGCATTTGTTGATGCCACCCACCTGTGGCCCTCCTGCTCTCTCCCCACTCAGCCCCTCTGGAACCTAGGAAACACGCCAGCAGCCAGCCAAGGCCTCTGTGGCTGCTCAAGTGCAAGACTCCAGCCCAGATCCCAATGGCTGATCCCCACTGCCATGGAGCTAGCCCCTCGAGCTATGCACTTGCAGGCTGCCAACCTGCCAGTTGTCACCAGTCTCCACTGCCTGCAAATGTTCAGGAAGAGACTGCAGCAATAGGAGAGCAAGCCGATAGCCAGGGCCTCCACAGCTGCTTGTGAACATGGATGAAGTCCCTGTCTTTGTCACTAGCCTGCACCATCATGCTCACCTGGCATCAGACACTCCACCTGTGCAACTACACATCCCCTGCTTGACCTCCACCACCAGCCTCCACTGCTGTGTGCCCATGGTGAGAATGAGCAGTCATGGTAATACCATCAACAACCAGGTCGCCTGCAACTGCCAGTGCACCCACAGTTGGCCCCAGCCTTTGCTGCCTGCCTTGGATCCCACCACTACATGTATGTGTGCAACTAGCCCCTGCCACTACACAGGCCTCTCCAGCTGAGTAGGTGCACACAACCAGGTTTGGCCACCATGGCTGTCTGCCCCAGCTCCTAGCCACTGGGCCTGGAGGTGCCAATGAGGACACAAGCAGCCCTTGCAGCCACTGCTGACACCCTGGAGCATTTGCCAAGAACCACACAGTTGTCAAAGCTATGGACCCCAGCAACCTGAGCCAAAGAGACATCACGCCACCCTCAAAAGAGATGCTGCCACGTGCCCCTACACTTGGTGCCCCGCACCACTAGAACTGGAGTCACAGGTGCTAGACCTGGGGACATGCTGGGATCACTAGCATGCTCCAATGTCCCCTCTCCCACACAGGTGAAAGGCTTCCCTTAGCAAAGTCAGTCCATAAAGTCTGGAAGAAGTGACTGCTTCTTCAAAAGCATAAACACCTGTGCAAAGTTATAGGCATCACTAAGGCTCAGGATAACATGACTCTACCAAAAGAATATAGTAAACCTCTAGGAACTGGTCCCCCCAAAATGGAAATACAGCTATTGCCCCACAAACAATTCAAAATAATGTTCTGAAGAGGTTCAGAGTTACAGGAGAATACAGATAAACAATTTAACAATATCAGGAAAACATAAGAACAAAATGAGAAGTTCAACAAAGAGACGGAGAACATAAATAAGAACCAAACAAATTTTGGAGCTGACCAAAACAATGACTGAACTGATGTCAACAAAGAGCTTTAACATAAGACTTGACCAAGCAGAAGAAAGAATGAGTGAGTTCCAAGACAGATCAACTGAAATTATCCAATCAGAGGAGGAAAAAAGAAAAAGGAATGCAAAAGAGTAAAGAAAGCATACATCATCTGTGAGATACCAACAAAAGAACCAATTTGCAAATTATTAGAATTCAAGGAGAAGGGGGCAGAAAGCTCATTTAAAGAAAAAATGGCTGAGAACTTCCCCAGTCTGAAGAGATATGGATATCCAAGTTCATGGAAATAAGAGGTCACCACACCAAATCAACTTAAAGAGATCCTCTCCAAGACACATTACAATTAAAGTGTCAAAAGTCAAAGAGAATCTTAAAAGCTGTAAGAGGGGAAAAAGCTTGCTACATTCAAAGGAACCCCCATTAGACTACTGGCAGATTTCTCAGCAGAAACCTTACAGGGCAGGAGAGAATGGGATGATATATTCAGAGTACTGAGAGAAGAGAAATGCCAACCAAAAATACACCACCTGACAAAGCTGTCCTTTAGAAATGAAGAAGAGATACAGATTTCCCCAAACAAACAAAGGCTAAGGTGGAATTCATCACCACAGCACCTGCCTTACAAGGAAAGCAGAAAACAGTTCAAGCTAAAATAAAACACACTCCTTAGTAACATGAAAACCTATGAAAATATAAAACCCACTGATAGAAGTTAAATATACAGTCAAATTCAAAATAATACTTTAATATGGTGGAATGTTAGCCATTTAATTCTACAGTAAAATGGTTAAAGGACAAGAGTATTAAAAACAACTACAGCTACAGTAATTTTTTTTTAATTTTTTTATTGTGATGTTAATCACCACATATTATATAATTTGTTTTGGTGTACTGTTCCATGATTCATTGTTTGTTCATAACACCCAGTGCTCCATGCAGAATGTGCCCTCCTCAATACCCATCACCAGGCTAACCCATCCCCCCAGCCCCTCCCCTCTAGAACCCTCAGTTTGTTTTTCAGAGTCCATCATCTCTCATGGTTCATCTCCCCCTCTGACTTACTCCCCTTCATTCTTCCTCTCCTGCTATCTTCTTCTTTTTCTTTTTTCTTAAAATATGTTGCGTTATTTGTTTCAGAAGTACAGATCTGTGATTCAACAGTCTTACACAATTCACAGCGCTCACTGTAGCACATATCTTCCCCAATGTCCATCACCCAGACACCCCATCCCTCCCACCCCCAACCACTCCAGCAACCCTCAGTTTGTTCCTGAGATTAAGAATTCCTCATATCAGTGAGGTCATATGATACATGTCTTTCTCTGATTGACTTATTTCACTCAGCATAACACCCTCCAGTTCCATCCACGTCGTTGCAAATGGCAAGATCTCATTCCTTTTGATGGCTGCATAATATTCCATTGTGTATATATACCACATCTTCTTTATCCATTCATCTGTTGATGGACATCTTGGCTCTTTCCACAGTTTGGCTATTGTGGACATTGCTGCTATAAACATTGGGGTGCACGTACCCCTTTGGGTCCTTACATTTGTATCTTTGGGGTAAATACCCAGTAGTGCAATTGCTGGATCGAATGGTAACAGCTACAGTAATTTGTTAATGGATACACGATAGAAAAAGGTAAGTTGTGACACCAAAAACATAAAAGGGAGGGTAAAAGAGTAAAAGGGTAAGGTTTTTGTATGTGATCAAAGTTATTATAAAATACACCATTATATCTATAAAATGTTCTATGGAACGTGTCATGATAACCACAAAGCAGAAAACTACAGCAGATCCACACAAGATAAAGAGAAGAGAATCAAAGGCATACCACTATGTAAAATCACCAAGTCACAAAGGAAGGCAGCAAGAGAGGAAGAAAGGAACATGGAAACTACAAAAAAGCCAGGTGACAATTAATAAAATGACGTTAAGTTCTTACCTATCAATAATTACTTTAAATGTAAATGGACTGAATTCTCCACTCAAAAGACAAAGAGTGGCTGGATAGCTTTAAAAAAACCAAAAATCAAAAAACAAGACCTAACTGTATGCTGTCCATAAAAGACTCACTTCAGCTTTAAAGGACACACATAAACCCAAAGTGAAGGGTTGGAAAGAGATACTTTATGCAAGTACATGTATGCATACACACACACACACACACACAGTGGAATACTGTTCAGCCATAATAAATTAAATCTTCCATTTATGACAACACAAACGGACCTTGAGGATACACTAAGTGAAATATGTCAGACAGAAAAAGTCACATACTGTATGATATCACTTACATGTGGAATCTAAAAAAGTTGAAATCAAAGAAACAATAGAATGGTAGAGGTTGGGAGGGGAAACGGAGATGCTGATGAAAGGGTATAAACTTCCAGTTATTAAAAAAAAAACAAAAACCCTTCCAATGATAAGATGAGTCAGTTCTGGGAATCTAATGTACAGCATGCTGATTATAGTTAATACTGTACTACATAAAGTTGCTAAGAGAGTAAATCTTAAATGTTCTCATCATAACAAAGAAATGGTAATTATGTGACATGATGAAGGTATTAGCTAACACTATGGTAATAACCATTTTGTAATACATAAGTGTTAACCAAATCAACATATTGTACACCTTAAACTTAATACAACGTTCTATGTCAATTATATCTCAATAAAGCTGGAAAATAAAATAAGATAAAAAATGAAGCCAAGCCAAATATGAATTACAGCTCCACTACCCCAAAGAAACCTTGGGCAAGTTACATAACTTTCCTGTGTCTCAGTTTCCTCATCTGTAATGAAAAATACCTCACCCATAGCGTGGTTATGAGTGTTAAATTAGTGAGCACATACTAATCAGTTTAAATAGTGCCTGGTGTGGTAGGCAGAATGAAGGCCACCCCAATGATGTTCAGGTTCTAATCCCTGAAACCTGTGACTCTGTTACTTTACCTGACAAAAGGGACTTTGCTGATGTGATTAACTTAAGGGTTTGAAAGATGGGGAGACTGTCCTAGAATATTGACAGGCCCAGTATAATCACATGGGTCCTTACAACGGAAATACAGGAGATGGAAATCAGAGTCAGAGGAGATACAAAGAAGGAAGAGGTGGTCAGAGTGATGCCGTGCTGAACGGGGCCTGGAACCAAGGAATGCAGGCAGCCTCTAGAAGTTGGAAAAGATGAGGCAACGGATTCTCCCCTAAAGCCTCCGGAAGAGAGACAGCCGTGCCAACATCTTGATTTTAGTCCAATAAGACCCATTTCAAACTTCTGATCCCCAGAACTGGAAGATACACATTTTTCTTGTTTTGTTTTTTTTTTTTAAGCCACTTTGTCTGCTTTGTGACAGCAACAGTTGGAAACTAATACACGCAGTAAAGAGCTGACCCTATATAAATAAAGCTTCCACTGACTGGCCCTCTTAGAGGAAGTCTGTCCAAATCCCCATCAGAAGAGTTGGAGAGCTGTGAGCCTCAGCAGCCAAGAGCCCCTGCAATGGAGCAATGAGAGGTGAGAGCATGTGACTCTACAACTTGGCTCCCAGGGCCATGTTTTAGTCTCATGAGGCTCTACACCTATCTCTGAACAGAGGAGGCAGGAAAAGACTTAACAGTTAAAAATATTTTTCCAGGAAAGAAACAACATCTTCACCTTGGACAGGTTTAGGGGAATGAATAAAAAGGGTTTTAAGGCTACTCTGGAGCTATGGTGGGGCAATAGGGAGTCAATGCTGTGGTGGCTTGGACCGAGGTGGTGGAGGACAGCAACAGGATGGGACAGGACAGATGAGCTAGGAAAGGGAGGTACAGGGAAAGAAGAAAAATAGCCTTTGCATTTTGTTTTGTTTTGTTTTTTACTGAGGCAACTGGGAAGATGGGTGGCATTGTAGGGAAATCAGGAGTGAGTCCCGGGAAAGGAGCCGAGGGAGAGGCAAAAGTTCTGTTTTGGAATGATGAGACAGCTCAATGGTGGTGTCAGGTAGAGACATTACATCTCGAAGTCAGGAGAATCTCTATTTGAGTGGTCAGTGAAAATATGAATTTAAAGCAGTGGCGACAAATGGGGATTACCTATAGAGAGTGCACAGATCTGCCTTTAATAATTGTAAGAGGCTCACCAGGCAATTCTCACACATCCCCGGTTAAGAACCACTGTATGAAAGCTAAATATAAAAACAGTGATTTGGTAACAGAGTCTTATTTCCAGCAGAGTGTCACCGTTACTGCAGTAGCTCCAAGTCAGGCAGCCGCTATTCGACTATATGAAAAATCCTGCTATTTATATTAAGTCAGATTGCGGGCACTCAACAGGAAGGCATTTTGGTTTCATAAAATGACAAGAAACCCCTCAAGTGACCACTCCACCCTTAAGATGTGTAGTGCTGAGACCAAAAAGAGTGTGAGCTGAGGCCCTGGCCATAGTCATGCATGCAACACTACCAAGTTGTAACAAGCCACAAACCACAGTGACAAATGACCTTTTAATGGTGTTTCCCAGACCTGAAGCTTATCATGCCTTAATCTTTTCCAAGGTATTAATTGCCTTTGTGCTTCCACTGGTCCGTTCAAAGAAATAATGTACTCACCAAATGAACACAAAGAGCACTTAATTATTAATTACATAACACCTAGCCAAAACACGGGAGCGATGGGCTTTGCCTTGGCAAATCAGTACTCATCAACCTCACACCTGCCTACGTGTGACGTCAGTAGAGGCTACTCAGATACAGGTATACAACAAGAGTGCCAAGGGACGGTGAAGGGAAGAGCTGGGACTTCAAGCTCACCATGCCCTGCCCTGGCAGGGAACCCTCAGCACTCAGACGCTGCCCCTGGGTAACCGCTCTGCAGCTGTCAGAATCACTGTGCCTCCCAGCCCTGACCTAGAGTAACAACAGGCCACGCCAGTTTTCCCCACCCTTGTGAACCCCATCCTTTCGCCACCTCCAAAAATGTGGTCAGGACTCCAGTTGCTGGCGCTGTGTCCAGGCTCCAGGACACACCTCCAACCCTACCCTAGGAGTTTCCAGATGTAAACTGAGATTAGAACTATGAGGCACCCCACCCACACCACCCCAATGCAGCTGCACAAAAACCACGTCCAGCTGAGGCCACGTTTTAGACACCACGCTATTGTGTATAAATCGAGATGCTGCAAAACAGCCATCTTTTTTAAAACGATTATTAGAACAAGGGCTTGTAAGCACACCATGTTTCGATTATAAACAATTTTCACACAGTGCAGCTTTATAACTTTCAAATACATTTAATAACTGCAATTAAGTGGTGCTAAGCAAATTAGGTGTTGACTAACAAAATTTTTTAACCCAGCACTTCCCGAACTGTTGTGTGGAACATTTCCTTTCTTTATATATATATATATTTTTTGCAAATTATTTTTTTTGAAAACCGCACTAATTTTACTTCTACGACATATTTTTAATGTACTTCTATTCTTCTATATAGCACTCTGAGATAGTCAACAGTGTATCCCACCCAAGAACATGCATGAATGTTCACAGGATAGGCTTTCAGACGGCAACAATTCTCAGGGAACCAGGGTCATGCTGTCTTATGTCATCTGGTCTATGGCTGCTGGTTGATGTTGCTAATTTGTCTTACATTTTTTGAGATATGCCTGCCTTTATGCACAAGGGTTGTTATTATGTACTATTTATACCACCTAAATTCATTCTGCATGGATGAATGGCATATATCGTATTTTAGGATCTGATGATAAAAGTTCCATCAACATACATTTACCCAAGTAATTTTCAGAAACACATTAATGTAAAAAAAGAACAATTGTTGGTAGTGGAAAAAGCAATCAACCTAAACATTGTTAGCCTATTAAAATAAATGCAACTGACATGTCTAAGATGGTTTTTCATACAGAAAAGTTTTGGGGTCCTCTGAAGACAGTGTTAAATTTTAAGTAATCAGCCTGCCTCCGATGTTATTTACACTAATCATTTCCTAAAAAAGCCCATTCTATTCCTTACAGACAGGAGAAAGGAAGTGTCTAGGCAAGCTCCATCGGAATTATTACAAATTCTGAATTTCCTAACTTTTCATTTCGAGCAGCAAAGACTCTCAAATTTCACAAATCCTTTCCTACAGACTTTATAAAAGTCCATCTGAACCATTCAATCTACAAGGGCAAGGTGGGGCATGGTAAACACCACAGAAGCAACAAACATAATAGAAAGGCACAACAGAATATGTAAAAATATAATGAAAACAGATTTCTAAGTATCATACAATCAGCTATAAAGATGAGTTAAGGATACAAATTTCTCGGGTTCTTCTTAAGTTTTTTTTTCTTTCTCTTCAACAATTATTGGTTAGATCTTTTCCCTAAAAGTTAGAAGAAATATCCTGCATTTTAAGTGTTGTAGTCATTGGGCCCTACAAGTTTTCAAAAGTTGGCCTTGGGCCACAGACAGTTCTTATCTGTTCAGTTTGAGCAAGGGAGGATTTGGTCAGCCACTAATCAAAAAGGGCTCTTCTTTACTATCAACAAGAGGCAGTTTGGGGGTACTCAGAAATCTGTCTGATCTTCAAAACAACCCTGAGCTATGAAGCCCCTATTTCAAGTGTTGCCTTTTGATCTTTAATAAATCCATCTCTCTTCATCTCTCCCTCTCTCTCTCTCTCTCTCTCTCTCACACACACAATCTATTTTCTGTTCTTATAACCTAGAAAAAAAAATCATTTCACTCCATAATTTGGGCCAAAAATTAGAAGGGTCTTTTTTAGTTTCCTACTGAAATGCTTCTTTGAAATCCTTCCTTATGATAGTCTTATCTTTTCTTAGGTATGCTGATCAATGAGCTGGTTTCTGACAATCTGAATACAAGCTGCTTCATTTTATTAGCATCTGCTACACAATCATCTTAATACGAGAAGCGCAGCTTTTGGCTAGAAGAAATGTTCCTCGGCTGTCTGCTCTCTTCTCACAAAGCACAGTCCCGAGTGAGCTCATCCACTCTAACTATGCTGATGACTACCAGATCAGCATCTCCCTTCACCTCTCACTTGGGCACTGCAGCCCACTTGGCTAATTCTACTAACACCCACCTTATCATACACGAACCTGAGGTTGGCTCCCCAAACCAGGTCATCTTCCAAACTATCCCCTTCTGCAAAGGGTATTAGCTAATTCTCCAAATGCCCCAAAGGGAAAAGGGTGGGAAAAATTGTTTCATTCAAGCCACACCCATAATTACCCTTTATAGAAATCTGTTAAAAAGCCCTGATGCACATATGTTAAGAAAAAAGAAAAAGAAGAAGATAGCAGGAGGGGAAGAATGAAGGGGAGTAAGTCGGAGGGGGAGACGAACCATGAGAGATGATGGACTCTGAGAAACAAACTGAGGGTTCTAGAGGGGAAGAGGGTGGGGGGATGGGTTAGCCTGGTGATGGGTATTAAAGAGGGCACATTCTGCGTGGAGCACTGAGTGTTATGCACAAACAATGAATCATGGACCCCTACATCAAAAACTAATGATGTAATGTATGGTGATTAACATTAACAATAAAACATTTAAAAAAAAAAAGCCCTGATGTTTCTTTTACAAAATACCTGCACATTTTTCTCTTCCTCTTGATTCTAGCCATTTCGATACTGGTATAGGGATTTAGTGCCTTATGTCTATATTACCTTAAACAGATTCTCAGCTGCCTTCCTGCTTCTGAGTCTTCCTACACACTGCTACCAGAATAATCTAGATTGAATACTCTTAGCTCCCTTCCAGGTCTAAAATTTTTTATGAAATTAATTCTCCAGCATGATTTTTCTCAAGCAGCTTCCTAACATACTCAATAACTTTGAATGGCTCCCTACCATCTGACTCATGTAACCTCTCAGACTGACTCCCAGGGCAATTAACAATCTGATCCCAAACTACCTACCATGTTTCCCCAACTACTTCTTACAAGCACCAAAGATTCCAAATCAAACCAATCTCCTCACCTCTTCTCAGGGTGCGAGGCTCCTTCATGTCCCAAGCCTTAAGCACGATACTGCACACTAGGAATATTCTTTCTCCCTTCAAAGTCCTACCCAGTCAGAAAAGCCGAGCTCTGGCCTCAGGTCCTTTGGTCAACTTGAGCCAGGCCACTACCAGAACTTAGTGCTGAATTTCCTTTAAGGCCTCCACCCTTATGCCAAGAATAAGAATTAAGGTCATGGACTCTTATTTTATTTTATTCTTAGCTCCTATATCCCCAGAACCTACAAAAATACCTGGTACACAATGGTTACTCCATAAATCTGTTCATTGGCAATAACTAGCATTTACTGAACATGTACTATGTGCCAAGCACTATTCTAACTTTTTAACATTAACTCTTTTAATGAGTAATTAACACTCAGCTGTCTCTAATTGTTTCACAAACAACAGTTGCACCGCCTCAAATAACTAAGACGCTCTTGCAAAGCAAGAAACATTAGCTAGTACATCTACTGTAATTTCCACAGTACCTAACACAAAGTAATTCTCAAATATATACCGAGTAAAGAACAATAGAAAGCACTGAATTACAGGCCAGGATGCATACCCCGGGTATGCTAGGTTAGGGGACCCAGGGCAAACTGATGAAGCCCAGTTTATGTGTCTCAGTGTCCTTCTCTGAAAAATCAAAGACTACATTATCTGATCTGGAATAAGCCTCCCTACTTTAAAATTCTGTATCTGCCTTTCTCATATTATGACTTTTCTAGGGGTGCTGGTGACTATTAAGAGAATGACTACCTCCATAGAGTCTCAAAATGCAAATTCAGAACTTTTTTAGGGAGAAAGTAATTCTAAGAATAACTCCTATTCTCTGGCTTCCATCTTCTAATGTTCTACAGGTAAAAATGTTACCACGAAGGCCAGGACCCACAAATCCCACAGTTTTTCATACTTGAGATATGAAGGAACAGGGGTGAATTGCTGCAAAGTCTGTCTTCAGCCCCAAAGTACAGCCTCACCCTGAAGGAGGAGAGCTACCCATCATAAAACAATCAGTCCTGGAAGAAAACACGTTTAAAAGAAAAAAAAAATCACTGACAAATTCCCCGGCTCTCAAGTCTCCTGATTCAGGACAATGAGGTTCACTGGTGGGACTAGGTCACATTTGGGACCTGCTCTGTCCTTGGAAAAAGCATTTCATTTCTCTTCACTCCCAAAGGTAACCACCTGCAAAGGAAGCCAGTGAGAAAACCATGCACATGTGGAAAATGCTGAAATGCATACATTTAAAAATGGAAAAAAATACTTAAAAACTGCAACACCACTCAATGAGACTCATTACACTCATTTTTGTTCGGACTAAGTGTACTGCAATTTAATGATGACAGTAAAATCTCTGAGGACACAAATGGGGTGGTGGCCTGTGCCAAAAGGAATGAAGAAAGTCACACATAATCTTCAGGAAGCATGAAGAAGGATCAAAATTAGCAGGAATTAATTACTCTTTGATGAGTAGCAGTCCAGTGCCCCTGGAGGCAGACATCCTGGTAGTTCTCTGCCTCCAAGGTGAGTAGCCTTCAGGGTCCCAGAGAGGACTGCCAAGTTCCATCTTTGATGGACCCAGGCTCTCCTTCCACAACCCTAACTAACCCAAGCTGTCTGATTAAGCTCAGAATTCAGCCCATCTGTGAATTACAGCCAATCCAAAATACAATAAAGTCATGGTTTTCGACCTTGAGACTATGGATCAATTTTGCAGAGTTCGTGCCCCAGAACCCTCTATCCCAGAGCAGTCCTGTAGTGAGAAGCCTGCAGGTGATAGAGGGAAACAAATTAAACATGTCAAGCATGTCCATGCTCCAGCACAGAGGTTCCCCAAGGATACTTGGAAATCTATGAAACATGTATATAATACCAGTTTTAAACCACACTCTCAAAACACAAACTAAGTTTCACTAATGCTTATCTAATAACCAGGTGACAAGAATTTTGTTTTCAATACACACCTCTGCTTCAACGGATCTAACCACACTATTTGCCTCTAACGTTAATAATAGAGAAATACAGTTTAAATCTGAGACTGGCAAACTTTTTCAGTAAAGGGCCAGACAGCAAATATTTTAGGCTTTGTGGGTCAGAGAGTTTCTGTGGCTACTACTCAGCTCTGCTCAACTCTTGTGGTACAAGCAGCCAGAGACGATTTGTAGAGAAATGAGTGTGGCCCCGTCATGAAATATTTAATCAGTTGAAAACATGAGAACCATTCTTAGTTTGTGGCCCCACAAAACCAGGTGGTGGGCCAAATTTGGCCCACAGTTAGCTGAGTTAGGCAGAGTTCAAGACCAGAGACCTTGGGGACAAAAGGGAAGGAAGGAGAACATCTGCCAAAAACTTCAGTCTTTTCCTACCCCACTTCCATCGTCCTTTCTCTAAAAAAGGCTATTTAAAACAAAATGAATTGAACAAGAGAGAAATCTCCGTCCACTTTATTTTCCAGTTTCTGTTCCTGCGTTTTCTCAAGAAGGAATACAAAATGCAGTAACTCGAATCAGAATTAACAGAAATAAAGCTTACTTAAGAAAACTTCAGACATCGGGGTACCTGGGTGGCTCAGTCGTTAAGCGTCTGCCTTCAGCTCAGGTCATGATCCCAGGGTCCTAGGATCAAGCCCCGCATCAGGAACCCTGCTCAGAGGAGAGCCTGCTTCTCCCTCTCCCACTCCCCCTGCTTGTGTTCCCCTCTCTCGCTGTCTCTGTCAAATAAAAAAAATCTTAAAAAAAAAAAAGAAAACTTCAGACATCTCAAATTATGTTTGTGTATGACTTTTATACTACCTTATTACTGATCAGTATATCTTTCCTTCCTATGCTAAAAGATAAGGGGAATAAACCTGGACTACTTTCAATCTCTAATTCAATTGGCAAAAAGTAAAAGATGACCTATTTATTATCACCTGCCCATAAAGTTTTTCTCAGAAGAAGTATATTCAACTTTAGAAAAGGAAATTTCATTATAATAATCCTCTTTTTCTTTAATTTGCATATGAACATAATATCTACCCTTGTATTTTCTGTAATATACTAAAATTTAGAATCCTAAAACATAAGCGCATTTTTAGGCATCCAGAGAAAGGATACATTTCAATCATCAAAAAATGCTAGTTATCTTTTTGAGAATTAGAACTAAGCCTTCTAATCATTCCTTCCTAAAATGCAAAATGCTAACACAGTGCCATGGGTATAAAGAATAGGCCTTTGGTTAGAATGCAACCAAGTGATTTTCAACAGGGTTAACTTTTTTCCCCTCAGAGATTTAGCAATGTCTGTAGACCTGTTTGGTTGCTACAACCAGGAGAAGGAAGAAAGGTATTTCTGATTTATACTGGGTAGAAACCAGGATGCTGCTAAGCATTCTCAATGCACAGGACAGCCCCCACACCAAAGAATTATCCAGCCCCAAATATCAATAGCTATGAAGTTGTGAGGCAGTCAAAAGTAGAGTATGAAAGTTTTAAGCTAAAGTGCTTCCAAGTTGATCTTTTATTTAGAAAATGGTGTGTTAAATTTACAAATTCAACATAAAATATTTCCTGGGTACCAACTATGAGCTTGTCTGCATAAAAGCACAAATAACATTACATTAAATATACTATCTCACAACAGAGTTACGTTACAACCTCAACAGACTTAATTCATTCAAATCAAATGATTCATTGCCTATCACAAAGCAAATTTGGCAATACTCAAACACTAAGTCTGAAGTCCATTCAGTATAATCAACCCTCAAATTTGTTTGAACCTCAACATGGATTCAACCTTAAAATTAGCAGCTTGGCTTGAAATGTACAACTGAAACAGAAGCCCATTTTAGTCAAAATGGTCTACCTCCCTGCTCCTGATCAACCTGCTAATCACAACTATAAAAAGCAAAATCCACTCTTTGGGAGCTCCTCCCCTCTTCAGCGCTATGCGTACTGTAAAAGCTGATGCTACCAGTTAACTTGACCACCGAGACAGAGGGGGCCAAAAGCACAGGTAAGGCCTTTATAATCCAGCAACCAGAGATCCTATCCAAAGGTACTGAATATCCTCACATTTTCTTAAAGATCTCTCTGCAAGAGAGGGAGCAACTAAGACCACTGGGCTCAAAAAACGAAAACCCAAAGGAGGGACAAGCAGCTGCAACTGAACTACTTACCACTCTACTAGGAAAAATCTCAACACTTATTCCGGTCTGTCAAAAAAGGCCAAAGTTTTAACAGCTATCACAAAGTACAAAAGCTGATTCAAAGTAAAAACAACAAAAAAAGTGGTAATTTTAGTCAATTTGCCCACAGCCCAGATACCCCTTAATGCTAACTAATGAGTCAGAGAGAAAATGCCCTTCAGATAAATAGGTTTGCAACATCTCCCAAACAAAAATACCTGTTTAGGCCCTGAGAGCGGTGCTGATCTGGGAACAACAAATTCAATTCAATTAAAAAAATAATAAACTTGGGGCGCCTGGGTGGCTCAGTCGTTAAGCGTCTGCCTTCGGCTCAGGTCATGATCCCAGTGTCCTGGGATCGAGCCCCGCATCAGGCTCCCTGCTCTGCAGGATGCCTGCTTCTCCCTCTCCCTCTGCCCCTGCTTGTGTTCCCTCTCTCGCTGTGTTTCTCTCTGTCAAATAAATAAAATCTTTAAAATAGTAATAATTAATAATAATAATAATAAACGTAAGCCTTCAGACTAGATGCATTCTTGTCACAGTTGGTGTATAGGAAGTGAGCTTGGGTCTTGGTCAAATACACTGGGCAGGGGTCCTGCAGAATTGCTGACCTCAGGAGGGGGTGGTGGACACCAGCCTCTCCAGATGCTTCCATGTTCTTGCCTTCCTCCTCAATGCCTGCTTGCCACCACTGCCAGAGTTCCATCACTTGCCAAAGTCGCAGATCTCAAACATTACACCCTCCACAATGAAACTAACTCCCTTATACACACCTGCCCAAACCCCAGCGACAAGTGCTATAGTTTATGGAGTGCGCTAGAATATGTAGAAGGAAGATCATGGATCATGTTTTTTTATATATCATTCTTAAGATTCTCAGATTTCTGAAAGCAAGAAAAAACAACTGGAAGACTAAAGTCAACTTTTATTAAACATCAACTATGGACTCTTTAAAAAGTACTAAAGGTGTAAAACGTTTAAGCATATTTTTATGTGTTTATTCACAATGAAAGTTAAAATCCAAAAGGCCTGGATAGGACAGTCCATTAAACAACCGTCTCTTGATTTCGGCTTAAGTCATGATCTCAGGGCTGTGAGATCAAGCCCAGCGTCAGGTTCTGCACTGGGCATGAAGCCTGCTTAAGATTCTCTTTCCCCCTCTCCCTCCATTTACTCCTCCCCACCTCTAAGAAAAAATTCCAAAAGGCATAAAAGTCTCCACATTCCAAAGTCTTTTAATCAAATATCTTAAAGACATTCTTACTTTCTTGCTTGATAATTGTTATCTGGGCAAAGATGAAGTCTGAACTTCACTTTCACATCTTCTATCAGAGTTCCAATCTCTGAAGACACTTCTAAGAGTTAATATTAATCCCTATGGTCATAGTCTACACTAGTTATTTAAAAATTGATCATCTGTTACACAAAATCTGATTTATTAATTCTCCAGATCCAAACTTAAGACATTAATAAGAGATCTATTAAACTCAATGTAGACAATAAGCAACTTGTGAAATCTGCTTATAAGAAGTGACGAAGAATTTCAGGACCTTAACAATGTCTCTCTTTTCTATCTACTCAAATTCTTATATTACCTCAAATCATCTTCAGGAAATTAGGCCTTGGTCAGCCTCTCAACTGCAGTGTAATTTTTATTAATTTTTCTAGCTGAGATTTATTAACCCTGAAATATACACAGAAGCTAACAGAGACAAGGCTGCCTGTTGCCTCCAAGCCTCAAAGGAATTCCTCTGAGGAGCAAAGCGAAAAGCCTTCCAAAGACTATGTCAGAGGTAGGCTGTTCCTCCAGGGTGGGAAAAACGGGAGCACCCAGAGTTGGGCCTACTGCCACCCCAGAGTCTGGCCAAGTGGTGAAAAACACAGACTTGTAGGAGGAAGGGAAAAGAATGAAAGCCAGAATAACAGCAAACAGGCTGCTCTTGATCTAGGATGGCTTTACAATGTATCCTGCTTACCAGCTAGACCATCTATAATACTGAAGGTTCCACATTGACTTAAACTAAAATCCTAAATCCTAAACTAAAATTCAGCGGAAATTAATCCCTTTCTAGATAAATCATTCTACTAGACACCAAAAATGATATATAGTGATGGACTAGCTTGCTTCAAATTCACCGAAAAAATATATTGCAAGCTAGTTTTGTTGTGTGGTGTTCTCAACAAATTTAAAATTTATAAGTAATAAAAAAAAATAAAAACCAACTCAAAAGGCTGGATGCTGTGCTACATAATGGTTTTCATTACAATGTTTAGCTCTAAAGTGAGCGACAAGACATTCTGGAGAGGTATAAATCTCAAATGTTAAACATTTCAGAAAAAGGAACACATTCGTTACAGCTTCATAATGAAAGTTCCTTAAAAAAAAAAAAGGTGATAAGCTAAGAAACCACAGAGCAACATGCTCTATCTTCCACACCAGATCTTTTCTGTAGGCAGACTGGGACCTAAAAAGTAGGCAAAGATTTACTAAGAGTATAGTAAAGTGGCTGAGGGGCGCCTGGGTGGCTCAGTCTTTAAGTGTCTGTCTTTGGCTCAGGTCATGGTCCCAGGGTCCTGGGATTGAGCCCCGCATCGGGCTCCCTGCTTGGTGGGAAGCCTGCTTCTCCCTCTCCTGTTCCCCCTGCATGTGTTCCTGCTCTTGCTCTCTATCTCTAATAATAAAACCAAGAAAGAAAGAAAGAAAAGAAAGAAAAGAAAGAAAAGAAAGAAAGAAAGAAAGAGCAAGCTGAAAGCCTAGACTCCAAAGGCCACCTGTTCATATCTCAGCTTTTAGCTGTGCGACTTTGGGCAAGTTAATCTCTCTGTGCCTCAGTTTCCTCATCTACTGGGTGGTGGGGATCAACTTTGTCCCATACGACACACAAGGTTGATGTCAGGCATGTAAGAGTTAGGTTTACAGAGTGCTTATTCTGTCCACCTGTTTGGGGATTCAGTGGCTCTCCAAAACTAAATCAGCAAAAAAGTGCTTTCTTCCTGAACCGAAAATCCAGTCCCGAAAATCTGAGAATGTCAATCTTAAGCATAAAAAGCTCCACCTTCCAAATCCTCTCCCCTTGCACACAAAACAGAATACAGACAAGACCCTTCTCTTCCAGCAGACGCTGTCACTTTCCATCAAAGGCATTCTGCTCTATGCAGAACTTAAGCCCCCTGAGGAGGACTAAGGCTGGATATTAAAATAATTGGAATTAACTTTGCCTAAAATTTCCCAGTAACTGAATGAGTCACTCACTTCTTCAGAAACAGTAAAATGTCAAGGTTGCCACAGAACCCCAGCCCCAGATGTTTGCATAAATCATTTCAAGTGATTATCAAGCCAAAGCCAAAGGACATTATTCAAGGTAACAGCTTAAATAAAATGTATCAGTTTTTATGATTTTTCCTGTAATGAAGAAAATTCTGAAAATGTGATATGGGGAGGGGGGAATCACAGCAAGTTTAGCTACCAAATTATACAACATGTTAAGCAGGGCTTAGAACTCCTTTTGCTATGGCTTCAGAGGGTTTACCCCACTTCAAAATTTTATGCAGTCTCATCAACAAGCACTGGACAAACTCTAAAGTCAAGATTTAAAGACATTCCATATTGCTTATCTCACTATATTTCCTCCATCATATTAAGAAAAAAAGCTTTTAAAATTTTTTGACACGTTTACAACAATATTTTTAACACCTTTCACCTGCAAAATATTTTGAGGGCTCTGTATTGATGACAGCATCCACAAAGAGGTCTTTTTTTAACTTTCCGAATTCTGATAAAGTTAGTAGCTTAATTTCAATTAAATTCAGGCCTTTTGCCTTAGCACAAGAACAAAGAGCAAGGATACTCTCTGGTCACTTACATTGTCACAAAAGGAAGAAAAACTCTGTCAACTTTTTCAGTATCTCTGAGTCAAGTAGTTGTTAGATCAGCTTGTCACGGTTTTGAGTTCTCCAGTTCAACTCTTTAGAGGTTACTACACAACACCCAGTTTTACTAAAATTTCTGAAGAGTACAGGTCATGTGCAAATAACTTGAAACAAATCTCACACGTGGCACGGCATCTTTCCAAACACAGCCAATTGTCTGTTTGCTTATTTTTAGTAACTTTATATAAAAGACTTAAGACGGGTGGTTTCCCAACTCGATGGAGAATTTGACCACTGGGCGCAGGACTGAGCGCCCCACAGCTTCCGGCTGGAGTATAACACGCGCTTCCCTACTGGGCTCCCACGTCTGCTCCAAACAAACCCTATGTAATAGCTGAAGAATGACGACACTAAAATCAACCCTACAGATTCACATCTAAGAGGTTTGCAACACGTAATAAACTTTTGCTTATTTCTCGAGAGACAGTGGAGTGAAAAAACAGACCAGATGGGGTCTGTTTGATCAATTTCCACGACTGGGGGCGCTCAGGGGGTCTGTGCAGCTTAACCCTTTGTGGGCCGAGGGGCTGCCCAAGAGCGGTAATCGAGCGCTGCGCCGGTTCTCCAGTTGGCAGGTGCCCGAGGCCACCCCAACAGGCCCGAACGCTAGTGCGGGAACATGGCCACTGCCCCTGAGCGCGATCCCGCCACCGCATGCCACCCGGCACTTTGTTAACTCGGAGCGCCCGGGAGGAGAAGGCTCCCGGGTCTCAGTCACCGCCGTCCGAACGCTGCAGAGCTCGAGCTGGGGGAGGCTCGGATCCTCCTCCGGTTCGGCCTCGCCCTGCCCCGGCGCGGAGGTTCGGCAGGAGGGAGAGGTCGCGAAGCAGCGGGGAACTACGGGCCCCCACGCCTACCCTCGTGGAGCCCCACGCCGTAGCTTACCTGGGGAAAGGAGCCCTCGCGACGCGGGCTCTTAGGGTAATCTAAGTGACCCCGGTCCAGCATCAGGTAGAGCGAGAAGATCACCACACAGAAGATCGCGCTGCCAAACACGGTGAACTGGCGGCTTAACTTCATTTTTCCTCGATAGACTCGGGGCCAGGACACTGTCCTCACCGAAGAAAGAGGCGGACTGTGGACTCCTGCAGGCGGCCGCGGGAGGCTCCCTGCTCCGGGGCTCCTGCTCTCTGCGTTTTTGGCTGCCGGTGCGGATCCCAACCGCACTCCGCACCTCGTCTCCGGCGCCACCACACGCCCTCGGCCTTCGCCCGGGCCCACCGCCCTCCCTGGGGTCGGGCGTCCCTCCTCAGGCGGGACCCGCCTGCAGCCCGGAAGGGGCCCCCGCAAACTTGATCTCGAGCTCAGCGCCCGCACCCGGCAGGCGCAGGGCAGGCGAAGAGGTCGCTGCCCGGACTTCCTGCCACCGCCGCCCCGACCGAGTCAGCAGGAAAAGTTTTCTCGACGAGGGCAGGCGTGTCCCCCTCACCCAGGAGGTGCGGGATCAGCGGCTCTGGGGTCGACAGCACAGGGCTGGGTCCGAACAGCCCAGGGGAAAGGAACCAGGTCGGGAGGAGCCGGGCCCCACAACTTAGCGCCGGGACGGCCGGACCCGCCCCCGCGGCGCCGCCCCCGCTAGAGCGCCTTCCTGCTGCCGCCGCCGCCGCCGCCGCCGCCGCCGAGGCCGGGCCGGGGTGCACCCTGGGCGCGGGGACGAACGGATCCGGCAGGAGTTTCCTCCGAGCGCGCGCCCGTCCGCTGGCCTCTCCCGCCCCCCAGCGCCCCTTCCTCTCCCCTCCCGGACCCGGGCTGCGCGAGGAGGGCGCAGGGGGCGGGCGGCGGCGGCGCGCGGAGGAGGAAAAGGAGAGCAAGGAGAGGAGCGTCCCCGGAGAGAAGCCCGCTCCAGCTGCAGCCGCGAGTCCCCTCCCTCCTTCCCGCCCCGCAAATGCGGAGATGGCGGCGGCAGCTGCGAAAGGAAGCACCGGTTCTCCAGCGCCACTCGGCGCTCCTACACCGCCCGCCACGAGCAGAAGGAGACAGTCGCGGCGAGGCGGCTGCTGGGTCAATAGGCGCCCGCAGCCCCGGAGCCGAATAGGCGGCTGGCCCCGCCCCCTCTCGACGCGCCGGGGTGGGGGCGGGGCCTCCGGCGACCAATCACAGTGCTTCGCCCATCGGGCCCGCTCTGCGCCCGCCTCCCTGCGCCCAGGCGGAGAGAAGACCTCAGACGGCTTTTGTGAACTGGCTGGCAGCCTGGGTGGAGGTGAGGCCCTCAGAGGCTTGCAGACGCCAGCAGCCCGGTTCCACAAGGGCTGAGCTCTCTCCCCACTTCCTTTTCGCTGCCCAGGTTTCCTGTCCTTGAGGACCCGGGCCTGGCGTGCCTGGGACGTCAATTCGGTGAGGAGCTGTAGAAATAGAGAAAGGGCCTTTGCTTTCTGTTCAGACTCATCTTTTCCTCTGCTGCTTTTGGTGACTTCTTGGTGAAACCTGAGGGAAAGGAGACTGCCAAACGACAGCTGGCTACAGAGTCTCTGAGTGGAGCCCAAGAAGTGATGCTGTGCAGGTTATTGCTCTATTGCCGCGCTGTTCCAAATCCGCCCTTTTTGACTGCACTGTGAGAATGGATCTGGGCCCTTTTAAGTAAGTTTTCCTTTGCCAGCAGCCGCTGAAGCTTTGTCAGTAGAGGGCGCTGAAGAGACATTACAGGAAGAAAAGGGTTTTTCTTGCTGGTTTTGGTATATGTGTAGGCAGGCGCTTGCAGCGTACCTGGCTTTCTCCAGTGCCAAATTCCGATAGTGCTTTGGAGGTCAGAAGTTTCCCCCTCAGCCTTAACTCTAGTGGTTGTGTAGTGGAGGTGCTAAGGTGAGCCACTACCCCATGAACAGCTTTCCAGGCTTTCTAGAGACAAGATTAGAGACAAGATTTGTAGTAAATTCCACAGGGCATATTTCTGCCCGTGTTACTTCTCTGCCATTCAGCGAGCCAGAGTGAGAGGACTCTTCCCTCTCCAGTGAAGTCAGGAGGGGGTGGGGAGCCTTCTTGGGAAACTCTAGCTCCCAGCCCAGGGATTAGTTATAAGGTTAGCTCCTAGTAACTGCTATTTGTATATTCCCTAGGGTTGTCTTCCCACTAGTGAATCTCTCATTAATTCTCTGTTATAGTTTATAATTGTTTCATTTAGGCTTTTTTATTTTTATTAAGCTTTACCTATAACTGCAAGAGATGGCTTTGGAAAGATGGGGTTAGGAATTTGGTTTGATTGGGCCTTTGGCTTGAGCTCAGTGCTGAACTCCTTGCCAAAGGGAAATAAGATTCTAGAGATTCATGGCACACAGGGTGTTCCAATTAATCAATTGCCTGTGGCTGATTGTGATGAAGTGCCAACTGAAGCATGTGCCTTGAGGGGGGGCCCAAGTGGCAATGACACTTGACTGTTATGGCTGTAAGGTGACTATAAGGACTGTGGTGTGAGATGGATTCTTTTGAGCTCCTTTGAATACTTACAAAGAGAAATGACAAACACAAATCCAAAGGTATGGCATGAGAACCAGAGAGCTTCTATAACAATTCTAAAAGAGGCTCTTATTGTAGCAACAAAAATTGTATTTCTGAAAATCAAACGCAAAATTTTAATTTTCAGGTTACTGAATTACAGCTTGTGTTGAATTCACAAATGTGCCAAGTTTCTCATGTAAAAGAGTATTGATGATTAAATAATAGGACTTCAAAACTCAGAATGGGTTGGACCCAGATGAAACTGGCAATCTTGAACCATTAAGTCACTCTGGGTCTCTGTTACCAGTGGAAGTAGGTTGCCCTCCCTTGTCTGAGGAGGTGGGCTTCCTCTGCTTGAAAACTTTGTGACAACCTCACCTGGGACAATCCCTTGAGAGAGAATTCACATTCTCCTCAAAACCCACCACAATCACCTTCTATTGCCACTATACTCTTAAATAGCGTCAAATCTTAGCATGCTTCTGGGGGATAGGTGCACACTGTGGTGAAGGAAGAAATAACTTAAACACCAAAATTGATACATGGGCAGGAGAAATAACTTACCTTGTTGATACATAGGCAGAGAACTGGAGAACATGTTTGGGAGTGGCTCCTAAGGGTGTTAGACTACGGAGGACACTGTAGAACACTATATTGAGCCAAATTTATTATTATGATGTTAATTATATGTTTCAGCTTATGCAGCTAGAGGTGGTTCTAACAGCTTACTTGGTTGATTGATGGAAACTTGGACCCAGTTTGTGAGGTTGAGGTGCCCAAGTTTCCCAGACATGTGGAACAGGGAATCCGAAGACTTAGGGAAATGTTATACAGGATTTACCATATACTACCTGAATACCCATCCTCAACTGCATTCCATCAAAGGCCCAGAGACACTCCCTTCACTGAAAAATTGAGAAATAAATTAGTGAGAGGAAGACATGCATCTTTGAAAATCTCTATGGATGTTCCCCTCTGTAGGCCATGTATGACTACAGAGGATGCCACCACTGAGATGGGCTTCTGGATTTCACTGGAGATTACAGGACCTGAGAATAGCAGAGGACAAGCAGCACTTAGGCACCAAATATGATGTAGGTACATTTGCCTTAAAGGGCAGCAGGTGTGTACAGACACTCAGATGCCTTAGTCCACAGAGATGCCCTAGGAACAAAGTACATAGCCAGCCTAACAGAGTAGTGCTTGATATTTATAATAGCAAAAGCTCTAAGGTAGGTAAAATCTAACTTGAGTCAGCTGAGTGGACAATCACAGCCTCTCATGCAGTATTCAGACCTAAACCAGTTCACAGACCCAGAAGCCCTTGATTGACAGAGCGTCTCCTTCAGGAAGGACTTTGCACAGATCACAGCAGTAGTACCATTGATGGACCGCTCAGATCATGTTCAGATTTTTGCCACTATGGACAATGTCATAATAAACATGTATTTTTCAATCCTTAAAAGTAAAATATATCAATGTTTCATATTGCTTATATTTGGAAATGATATTTTGGATATAATGGGTTAGATTAAATACATTATATGAAATATATAATTTTACCAATTCTTTTTTTTTTTTAAAAGGAAGGACCTTGCACCATTGCTACAATACACATTTTAAATGTTTGCCCAAGCCTTCCCCAAAGAGCTGTGTATCCATCTACTACACTGGAGAAAAGGAAATATGCAGATCTTTTGAGATTTACTGAATCTGAACTGATGCTAATCCCTAAGACTACAAAATGCCTCTTTCATGCTCCAACCAAAGTTAGAGTTTATCTTGGTCAGTAGTTAGATGAAGTCTTAGCTCATGTTGGTTCTGTTAGTTCACTTGATTCACACACGAAATTTGTGGTTATTTTCTCAGTTCTAAAACTGACAGTATCCCGACATTGGCTTTTTAACCCATGAGGTGGGTGCCTTTATAGTAGGAAGGCCAAGTGGGATGCTCCTGGAATTTTCACTGTCTTCCAAGATCATAAACCAGAAACAATACCACCAGAAGGACTTGAAAGAAGCAGGGGTGGTGATATCTAGCACATTCCCATTTAACCCACCAGTTTGGCCAGTGTAAAAGTCATATGGATCCTGAAAAATGTGGATTACTGTAAACTTAACCAGGAGGTAATTCCAGTTGGGGCTGCTGTTCCAGGTGCAGTATTTTTGCTGGAACAAATCAACACAGCACCTGGTACTTGTAATACAGCTACTGATTTAGCTAATGCCATCTTCTCTATACTTCTTTATAAAAACCAGCAGAAGCAGTTGGCTATTACCTAACAGAGCCAATGGTATACCTTCACATGGTTACCTCAGGGGCACATCAGTTCTCCTTAATATAGTCTACAGAAATGTTGATCCTCTTGACATTCCACAAAACATCACACTGGTTCATTCTGGTAGTTCATAATGACAACATTATGCTAATTGGACCTGACGAACTGGAAGTAGCAGGTATTTCAGATGCCTTGGTAAGATATATTTGAACTAGAGCACAGAAGAAAATAATGAGTATGAGATGATAACTCTAAAGTGGTCCTGGCAGGTCCCCACCTTTAGGGTGGGATAAGTTCTAGGATGCTACAAGCTATACAAAACAAAACAAAAAACAAACAAACAAAAAACCACTGAGCGATGAATCCAAGCAAATGGTGTGGGTTAGAAATGATGAGGATTGGAAAAAAGAATAAAGTGATTGCTGCAGAGACTAGTTATACCAATCATGTGGCTATGGAAGGTAATGAAGAGCCCAGCTGGTAGGAGAGGAATACTCTAAACCCTGGGAAGTCAGGGGTTGGGGAAAGAATCATTAAGCCTCTCTTGCCTCTCACTTATAGGACACCTGGCCTGGTCTATCATCTCAGAATGCCTTTGTAAACTTGAATACCCATTCTTTTTTTAAATGAGAGAGAGAGAGAGAGGAAGGAAGGAAGAAAGAAGAAAGAAAAAAGAAAGAAAGAAAAGAAAGGAAGGAAGGAAGGAAGAAAGAAAGAAGAAAGAAAGAAAGAAAGAAAGAAAGAAAGAAAGAAAGAAAGAAAAAGAAAAATCTTTGAAAACCCATTTTTAACTTAAATCCTAGAGTCCTAGATGTTAGGACTTAGATCTTTAGTTTTTAGACTTTAGGGACTGTTGCCCTTTCAGATAGATGACCTCCACCTGAGATGACGGAACAAGATTAATTTTCTGGATATTAATATGCCTGCCACCCCACAAGCCTACTCCCTTGTGGTCTCTCCCTATCGTTGTATGCTTTTTCCAGACCAGCACCACTGCTGAATTTAACTGATTGCTGCATCTATCATTCCCTCCTGACCCTGCTGACAAAAACTTAACAGCTTTTCCTTCAGACACTGAAGAATTAAACCTTGACCCCCATGTCAGCAAAATGCCATTGCCGAAGTCATTACAAACTTCTGCATTAGCAGACTCTAGTTCACCTGGAACAGTCCACACCATAAGGGCTAGGCTGGTTGGCTCTCATAGCCAGATTGTCCTCTGCAGAAGCAGCACTGCAGGCTGCTTTGCAGGAAATTATTTAGCTCTAAACAAGGAGTTTGTCCACCATAAGGGACACAAAATTGACCCACCCTTGTTGTCATAAATGGCACTTACACTCCTAATACAGGTTATGCCCCCAGTAGGGTACTTATGTGGACATCAGACCTATACTTGCCTGACAAACCTAAACCAGTGTAAAATCTCTAATGCAAATGATAATAAACAATCATGTTGCCCTGGACCTCCTGCTGGACATTCAAGGGAGAATATATTCAAATGCCAACACCTATTACTGCACTTAGATTAATGAATCAGGAAAGGTGGAACAATTATCTTCTACCTTAGAGAGAAAGCAGTGTGGCTTTCTCAGGTCAATCTTAACAACACCTGAAACATACTTAACCGTCTTGGCTCTGGATGGGGAGCCTTTACAATTTATCCTTCAAGTTAGCCTGACCATCTTGATAGGAGTCATAGTTACGGTCACTTTTATCTGCTGTGGCCTAAAATGAATGGAAAATATTTGGTCCAAGTCCCTATAATCAATCAGTACAATTAATTAGGTAATCTCATGGGTGTCCTAAACTCCTGAAAATAATTCTTACTTCAATACATGAAAGGTCAGGGGTGGAGTTATTGGGGTATAGCCCGGCCACGACATGACCTTCCGTGTCTTCACATAAACCAGAAAGGCACTTCTGATCAGTCTTGGTGGAATGCCCTATAATTCCTCCATGACCAAGAGGAGATAAGCTTCTTGTGAGCAGCAGACTTCTATCAAACCATTTCTCATTGAGCTCCCTAGTTTCAGTAGAGCATAGGACTTTCCATCTGACTCCACCCCACTTCAATTATAGCTTCAAACTTCTGTGTGAATCTAGAAACGGTCAGACTACAGTTTAGATGGCTTCTCAGGAACAGATCAGCCCATCACTCCTGTCTCTCTCATTAGGTCCTTCCAGTTGAGTATCATCCTTTGGGACTAGAGATGTGGGGAGGTGACACCATGCTGATACTATTTTTGCTGTGTAAGTAATAAATTACCTTAATCCAGTTGAACCTATAGTCATCTTACTGGCTGAATCTCTGCAAGTGTGGCAAGCCAACCTAGTAGCTTCACTAGTGATCCTTGTGGCTCTGTTAGCTACCACTTTGCTGCTTAGGGGCTATTCAACCACTTGTTAGAAGGGTAGTATTTTCCTAATCTGAAGAGTGAGTAAAGCCATTCTAATACAGGGGGAAATACTCGTGCAGAAAAATAGGGTGAGCAGAATCAAGACTTTGGCATATTAGGGCAACCAAGGCCTGCAGGGTTGGAACAAGTGGAGAGAGAGATTGAAGACACAGGAGAAAGAAGAGTTAAGTGACAGATCAAGGTGGTAGGGAAGAAGGTACAGTGATGGGGACCAATAGCTCTGCAGGAGAGAATCACTCTGGACAGGAAGAAGATCCCCCACCCCCGCCAGTCCCTCTGAGGCCAAAGAAATCAGCCTTCTCCCTATCCTTTCTTATCATAGAGCTCCTGTGGTCTTCTGGTCCCTTACCAGGTCTCCCAACTAATCTTACCCTACTTTCGCCGCTTTTCCAGTGTTCTATGCTCTAGGTTTGGGAAAATGTCAGTCCCATTAGTTCTTGCCTAAAATCCATCAGTAGTTTCCCAGCACTTTCACATCTAATTCTAATCACATTAGTATGAACCCTAAGTTTCTTCAAATTCTGACCTCTGCCTATCCCCCTCCCCTACCCCTGCTCTTTCACTCACAGTCCTCACGCTAGTCATGTTGAACGATTTGCTTTCTTCCTGTTGAGCCAAGCAGACAGGGCCACTGGGTATGGTTGTAGAAACCATACATAGAACATCTCTAAGAGGTGCTGTATGTATTGCTGATATTGTCAATTTGTTATTAGAACTATCTTCTGGGAGATGGCAGTAGAATATCTTATTCTAATGAAATTAATATGACAATTTTGTGATATATGGAAATAAAGTACCTTGAAGAAAGGCCAATATTATAACAACTTGAACAAAGGTGCACCTCAGATCCTTGGTACAATTCTTTATGTTTAGAATGCTTTTCAGCAGCCTTGTCCACCAGCAAATTTCTACTCATTCTACACAAAGAAGCTCAAGTACTATCTTTATCTCTTCAAATATTACCAGGTATTTGTTATAACTATTTGTTTCATGGTCTGGAAGTATTTGTGTTCTTATCCCTTCTCTGAAATGTCTAGTATTGTGGGATTTTTTTTTGAAGATTTTGTTTATTTCAGAGAGACAGAGCATGCATGCAATCAGGGGGAGGGGCGGAGGGAGAGGAGAGAGAGAATCCCAAGCAGACTCCCCGCTGAGCACAGAGCCCAACACGGGGCTCTGTCTCACAACCCTGAGACCATGACCTGAGCCGAAATCAAGAGTTAGATACTCAATTGACTTGAGTCACCCAGGTGCCCCTAGTATTGTGTTTTTAATATTTGTCTTTATTCATTTTACCTTGAATGAGCACATGAGATGTTCTGGATCAGAGGCAGATTTTCTTACTATCCCAGAGTAAATAAGAACTGCATGCTCCACTCTCCCAGCTTGCTCCAGGTCTTACCCTTGGGGCGATATTATGAAAGCCAATGAAAATTTTTCTACATGAGTGGCCAGATACTCTATAGACAAGGGACAAGAAGTGATTTTTCTGTGTTTATAAAGATAAAGGATGCAGCTGTTCCTCCTCATCTCCTGAAAGGCTCTCCTCCTTACTCCAGATGTTTCTAAGCTCTAGGGCCTCATTCCAAGTTGGAATTTAAATAACTATAAAGATAACACTCCAGTCTCCCCAGCACCTTCAGAACTAACCTAGGTGCCTATCCCAGGATATAATATTTTGCTTTGGGGATGATAAGAGTTTTATTCGCCCTTTGGACCAGAGCAATTAGCTCTGTCATTAGGGAAACAAACAGCTACCGATCTAATCATTATGATATGAGAAAATGTATCTAGGAAAAGTAAAAGCAAACATTCTCTATAGTGCACATGTTTCTGTGGCTTAGGAGGCTAGAACTTTTTACACCAACACTTAAAAAAACAGAGAAGTTTTATTTTACCTTATCTGGAAGCTGGATGGGGGCAGGGCCCATATCATAAAGATTCAATCTGGTTCCTTCTCCAGGATACATAGCTTTTGTGACTTTGGGAAAGTTATATGATATCTCCAAAGCTCCATTTTCCAACATGCCACACTGGGATAGTAATGGCTATTTTTCAGCGTGTGCTGTAAATGACATACTGAGAGAGCATTCCCCAGTTACTTTCCACTCTCTGGAAAAGGGGAAGAACGGTCCCATGAAGAAGCGAGTAGGGTAGAGAACATTTGAAATAACCATTACAGGAAGTGGATAATGGAGTCGACATGGATAATTTGGACAGCAGTGATATGTCATGGAGGAAGTCTACAATTTTCTCTCCCTGGTATTGATCCATGGCTTGAGAGCCCAAGGAAAGTTGACTGTGAGGATGATCTAGCAAGAGCCATTTGCATCAGAATGCAAGAGCAATGGCCATGTGAGGAGTGCTTTGGGTAGGAACATACACTATTTTCCCTACCTACAGAAATAGATTTTTGCAGCTGAGGTTTGTTAAAATGGGCAATCAATGTAATCTTGAACAGGAATAGAGCCTGGGGTGAGGTTTCTGGAAGGTATGAGGTCTGGCTCCATTCTTCTGTTGATGAGAGGGTCTATGTCTATACTAGAGCCTCAGGTTATATTTGGTAAAACTGGAAAATTTATTTCTTCCCGTGCCAACTGCTATTCTAAGTCTGACTGAACTCTTCAGTTGCCTAACTACATCATATCTAAGATTAAGGTTTGAAAGGGGTTAAGAACTTAAGAAAATTTTATAATTATAATTGCATAAAACTATAGAGGTTGGAGGGTTCAATCATTTTATCTCCTATCCGTTGGCCCATGAGCACCTCTACACATCATTTCTGTGTATGCCAAGAGTGCAAGACCCCTGACTATTCTTTACTTGGGTCAATTTCAGGATTGTGTTTGCTGTGAGCAACCTTGAGCAACCAAGTAATATCTTCTCCCAAACCAAGAGCAGGCTTGCTTACCAAAAACACTATAAAAGCAGTAAATTCTCCAAGTTCGGTATTCTTTGGCCTATGACAGAAATCTGCTATGTGTATGGCACCCATCTGGACCCCTTCCTTTAGACCCTCTGGGGTTTGGGAGACATGGGAAACTAACACCAATATCATGCTTATGCTGCTTTGACATGCTTTTTTATCTCTAATCCAGGCATCTTGTGTTCTCTTCTGGCATCCATGAAACAGTGACAGGCCCCAGACCCTTCACAGATCCTGAAACTACTCATCTGCCTAAGAGAATCACGACACTGTTGGCATAATCTTCACCTCCTTATGCTTTCCCTTCCATGAAGCTGAGAAAGAGGATGAGTCAAGTAACATAATAAACTTCTGAGAAGGTAAGGGAAAGAGAGCTAAAGGAAGAATGCCTTTTCTTCATAGTGTTTCTCACTATTTGAAATTATTTATTGACTTACTTTAATGTCTGTGTCTTCCAGTAGAATGCAAGCTCCTGGAAGTTTGGGACCTTTTGATTTATCACTGTATCTTAATGAATAAAGTCATGTCTAGCAATGTCAAGGCTTAATAAATATTCGTTGAATGAATTAATGATTATTTGGGCCTTGAGCCACTAGTTGGGGTGAATGGGTAGTACTCATAATGGATTGCTCTGGTTCATAATAGAAGTCTGTTTGCTCCTGAATGGCATTTAAAGCTATTCCTCTTGTCTTTGTGAATCTTTAAGTTCCTTAAGGGTGTGTTTTTTTTTTTATAAGTCCTTTAAAGAGAATTTCCCCCAAAATTATTTTACTAATCATCTTGATTACTAAAGAAAGTCCAATATGGGGATAGAAAGAAATAAACTCTATATAATGAATGACCAGTGTATGCTAGGTGCTTTACCTGTGCTGCCTCTATTTAATTCTTACAACTCTGTAAGATTAGTATGTTAGTATCTATTTTATTTAGAAAGGATGTAGATACAGAGAAGTTAGACAACTTGCTTTAGGACACATAGATACTAAACGGTATAGCTTGTTTTTTCTGGGTTCGAAACTTCTCTTTTCAATACAGCATTCTACAGAGTTATGAAAATTTATACCTTGTGAACAGATTTTCTAAAGTAACAATCAGGATGTGTATCAGTCAGGGTTCAGTGTAAACAAATAGAAACAATTTTAGGTATTTTCACGAAGGAAGGTATTTAACAAAGGGTGCTTACAAAAACGAATGAATGATCAGGGTGGGAGAAGTGAGTGACAGACAGAGCCTCTGAAAATCAATGATTCTAGCACAATACAGAGTTGACCTATTGGCGGAGCTATGACTGCTGAGGACTTTTGGAATATGAATATCAGTAACATAACCCTGTGATGGCAGGCAGAGACAGAAAGCTACTGCTGTCCCAACTGCTTATTGTCCTTCAGGGGGCTGAATGATGGGCCATGGAACACTGCTTCAGAAAAATGTTTCAGTGACTTTAATTATTAGGGAAATACAGCCAAGAGTGGTCAGGGTGACGGCCCATCTTCTCTTATGTTTTCTAAATCTTGCATGAATATATCTAATTGCAGACCTAATTCATATCCATAGCTCTAGGCGCAAAGAAATCTAGAAACTGTTGTAAGCTTCCAGTTTCTGCATTATGAAAGACGCCAGAAGATGAGGGTGGAATGGACATTAAGTGAGCAAACCTGCAGTATTTACTACGGGCAGTTTTGGGAGAAATCCAGACGCACATACAGAAATACATATAAGAAATACTTAGAATCAGTGAAGATGTTTAAAACTGACTCTGTCCAGGAAAACCTGTAATATGTAATTATTTATTTGAACTCCAAACTCCTGACATTAAAATCTTTATGGTTATGACTTATCTTAGGGAAAATATCCATGCACATGATCACTAAGGCCAATAATATATCTAAATGTGCACATATCAGAGAAGAGAAAATTATTTGTGGTGTAGGATCATCACTTCCATTTTTTTTTATAGTCCTTTGTTTGCTGACACTATTACTGGCATGATTTTGGGGGAAAGGAGGCTTATTTCCAGCAGGCCCCAGGTCTTTCTCTGGATTCTCTTTGGCTCTGGTTTCTCATATGCCAACACAGTACTCAAATAGGAAAGGCTTAACAATTTAGTACTCCAGAGCTTCAAAGACACTTAGCACATACACACATTTTACATGGAGGCCCCAGGGAAGCAAAAAGATTTGCCTGGGATCTCATGGAGACTGGATTAGAAGCCAGGTTCTCTGGCTCCCTGTCCAAACCTTTCTTTATCACAACAAAATCAAGACTTGGATTGTATGCCTCCTAAATACAGAATGATATTGTGTATGTGAATATGTGTGTGTGAGAGAGGGAGAGAGAGAGGGACAGACAGATGCCATTTACATCAAGTTCAGTAAGAGGCCAAACAGCTATATTTTTCAGGAAACATACTTACATGTTAAGCATGAAGCGAAGTGAGGAAATGTTAACCATAAAAATCTGGTTAGCAGTGGAGGTGGGGAGTTGTTACTAGAAAAAGGCACAAGGGAACTTGTGGGGTGATGGCAATGTCTCAGGAGACTGTAGGACTGAAACTTTTTTTGTTAATTTTGAAACTATAGTGTAATGTATTTGACTTTCTTGGTTTCAATAACACTTTGTTTTAGTCCTTCCTGTATAATAGAGCCAGGCTAGGTGCTTTTCATCGATTATTTCCTTTAACTCTAACCAGAACACTCTCATAGGGGCACTGTTATTATCCCCATTTCATAGATGAGCAAACTGAGATGCAGCCTTCACTAACCTGTCCAGATCCACACAGTTAGGTAGCAGAGCTGGTATTTGATTCATCTGGCTGCAGTGTCAGCTGCTTAACCATTCTGCTATGATAGATACCAGAAACTGAGTGGCTGAGTAAATTATGGACTTTTCTTTTTATTATTATCTTACAGTCATAAAAGTTATAGTTATGATAACCATGTTAATAGGAGAAAAAAGGAGGATACAAAATTTTATAAACACACACAAGTGATTACATCTATGTTAAAAATATATGTGCATAGGTATAAAAGATCAGAATATACACTACCAATAAGTTAGGATGATGAAAATGTGGGTGCTTTGTCTGCCCTCTTCTCTGTTTTCCAAATTTATTTTAAAGTGGCCATTTTAGATTTACAATGGGAAAATGTGCTGTAAAATAAACTTTCCATTTACCTGAAACATGAAATTTCATTTCCACACCCTTCTTTCCTACAGCTTTGTATAATCTTTAGAAGCCTCTTCTGCTCAGTGAGTGACTTCATTAGTAGATTGGTGGCACCAGATCATTCTAGCTATGCAGGTCACAAACCCACAGCCAGCTGAGGGGAAGGCGGATAAAAGACTACATTAAAAATTAAAGCAACGTGGGGAGATGTGGAGAGAATGTGCTTACAGTTATTTCTACATATTTAATATTTATGCAATTACAAACCAGTCATGACAAATCTTAAACCTTGAGTCCTATTCTTTTTACCCTCTGACATTTTTGACCTTGAACTGAGACTGCCAAATAATGTATAAAAAATGGCTGTGGGAGAAGCATTTCCTTTGGCCTATAAATGATAAATGCTTTTTTCTTAGAAAGTGATCTCATTTCTTCCTAGCCTTTGTTTATTTTCAATGCATTGTATTTTTTTACTCTGTTACATTCTGATCACCCTTGAAAGCGCTGGGCTTTCAGTCTTCCACAGTTTGGTTGTGTTGTGAATTTCTGGTGGTGCTGCTGTGATGTGTTTTCTGTCAGAGGAAATTTACAGGCACATTAGCCTACTTGACAGGCACAATGAGCCACAAGGCTCTCCTAAGGAGAAACTTCCATGTGCTGTGGTGAGGTTTTCTCTGTCTCTCCATCCCAAACTCCCTCTTACACTTTAATACCCCACCATGATTCAGACACAAATCCCAACCACTTTTGTTTATAGGAATTACCTTGGATCCTGGATTTAACTCTTTGGTTCCTGGTAACAGTGTTACATCAGTTCTGCATTAATTAATTCATATTTCTGCAACAATCTGGCTACAGTAGTTTGTGGATAAAACCAATGTCTTCCCTTACAGTCATATAGATACCAAGTAAGGAATGGATGGTAACCTTTTTTTTTCCTACGATGAGTCATTGACACACAGTGGGGAAAATAGCATCCAAGAACTATACAAATGAAAAGCAATATAATTAAATTTTATGGAGGGTGTTTAGAGAGAAAATTCTAAAACAATTTTCTCAGTGTGTCATAGAAAAATGGTCAACAAGAATCAATAAAACTTATTAAAAATTCAAAAACATAAAATGAGACATAACTGAAAAGGTAAACTGTTTTCTTGGCAGATTTCAAATATATTGGAGTATTTCCCTACAGCCATTGGCAAACGGCAGGCCTGTGCATTTTCAGCTTTATGTATATTATGTTGCCCCTAGGGGAGTAAATTTGTTAAGACATAGCAGTTCTGGTATATTCAGACCCTGACTTGATGTTAAGCTATCTCTTCAATTTAACATCTTCCAGACCTCTTTAATAATTTTTGAAGGGTGATTTTATTTTGAGATAATTCCTTTTGTCCTTGGTATGTTTGGACTATAAGCACGTAACTATGTAACCTACAGAGATTATTTAGAACAGTCAATGTGGTGCGAGGCTGGCTCTGTCGGAAGAGTGTGTGGCTCTTGATCTTGGGGTCATGAGTTAGAGCCCCACGTTGGGGTGTAGAGATTACTTAAGTAAATAAACTTTAAAAAAGAAGAAGTTACTTAGAACAGTCTTAATTCACATGTAAATTTCTTGCTCAATTCTCTGCTAAGAAGCAGAGAGGTATTTACCAAGCCAGTCCATAATATTGGTCTGAACTATATCTGTTTACTGAATTTGAATGAATAAATAAATGAATGAAACTTGCCTTATCTGGAAAGTAAGAATAGTTGGCTTCCTGGTGGACTAACTCTTTAGAAAATTAATGAGGAACATTCTTAGTTGGGCCCTATCTTAGTTCAGGCTGTTACAACAAAATGCCACAGACTAGGTCACTTATAAACTACAGAAATTTATGGCTCACAGACGAGCAGGTTGGAAATCTGAGATCAGGGTGCTATCAAGGTTGGGTGAGGGCCCTCTTCCAGGTTGCAGACTTCTTATTTTTTCTTTGTCTTCACATGGTGGAAGGGGGGCTCTCTTTTATAAGAGCACTAATCCCATTCATGAGGGCTGTACCCTCATGATTTAAACACCTAGCAAAGGTCCTACCTGCTATTACCATCACCTTTGGGGCTTAGGATTTCAACATATGAATTATGGGGAGACACGAACATTCAGGCCATAGTAGGCTCCCTTCCCCTTTTTTTCTTTCTTAGAGCCGTACTCTGTCCAAATTGCTTCAGAATAGCCAACTACAGCTGTGTTCTCACCTATGCCCTTTCTCCCTCCCCATCTTTAAAAGGACAAATGAGACTTCTTCGGTTCTGGCAGCCTGGTGGTCCTTAGAGAGACTGGCTCCTTCCTCAGGCTCCCTAAGAGTGAGAGCAGGCTGTAGATTCTTATCTTTAGAGTGGTTCTTCCTTGGTCTGGTTTTCTGCTATGAGGGGGATTCTTCTTTCTGCCTTTTACTCCTCTGTAATGACTGCAAGGATGAGGAGAGGAACCTAGTTTTCCAGGCTGTCAGGATGAATAGAGATCCCTACAGCCAGTCCAGAGCAATGACAAGGGGTACCATTAATCTGCCCACCATCTGGGAAATACAGAAAATGTCAAGAACAGGAATTGTTTGCCCTCACACAAAGAAAACCAAGGCACCAGTCACTGGACTTTTATATACTGCCATTCTCCATCTAAGGGTCTTCAGAAATAGAATTCATTAATCTAGAGTGATTTGAATAAGACTTTTTTTTCCTGAAACAGAAGGCCAATTTAGACAACACCTCAAGGTGTTTTTCAGTTCATTTTTTTGCTTGTGTTATTTTTTAGTTCCCAGGGTCATGAAATAATGGCTACATTTTAATAAGCAATATAAATTTCTGTCCATATCTAAACCAGTAGGAGATTTTCTCTAATTTTAATGCTGAATTATTTTAACAAAATAATCATCAAATACCTCTGATGTGCCAGGCAGGCACAGCTGTAAATGCTGGATATACAGCATAATGCATATATTAAACCTTCAGAGTGCAGACTGCATCTAGATGCTGAGAATTCTTAAGGCCCTCTGATGAATCCATTCACATTTTTGATACCCAGTTGTACTTTAAACTGTACTCAGGTGAGCTCTCCAAATTGTAGGTTTCACTGGTCACCTGCATCCCCTAGGACTAAACCAAAGACATTGAGTTCTAGCTCCTTTATCCCAAACCCAGCCTACTGGATGAGTTTTTATTGGTATGAGTGTATTCAAGAGTAGAGTTTTATTATCTTCCCAAAGTTCTGAGGACTTTTTTCTTTTGGTAACAAGAACTCTTTCCTGAAAGTCAGTGCCCAGGTAGATGAACTGCCAAAAAGGAGGCTAAAACATGCAAACATTTGCTCGTGTGGTTGTCTGCACTCATAGCTATCTGGGGAGCTGCTACAAGATGGATGGAGAGGCAAAATTACTCACTTGGAAGGCTGGCTGTCAAGACAAAATCCAAACCCAGGAGCTTTTCTCCTAAGAACCCCTATGACATTTTATTCTTTAAATAAATCTTTTCTTCCTCTCCTTAGGTGAGAGATTGACATTTTAAGATCAATCATACCTCTTCTTTGCAGGGTTGGTAGACTTAGAACAGGATAAATGGAAATTAAGCAAAATTTCCATTTTTTTGAATAAAAATGCTCAAAATAGATATATTCTAATTCAGTCTAAAAGAGGGATGCTCTTTCCCCAGTGGTCATTCTCATTACTGTGGTTATCTCAAGACCTTTTGATGTCAAAATTTCACCCTGTTTTCTCTAAAAGAACCATTCTGAGCACACACCTGCTGTTTGAATAGCAGCAGAAAGCAAAGGAATCTCACACTATGTTTTTCTGCATCATAGCCAAGAATGTTTTAATGCTTCTGATATAGCCACAAGTTACCACTTTTCCCAGCCCCTCTCCATCATGAGATAAGTTTCATCTGTTACTGTAGGCTACAGTTGAATTATTTCCTCCTGTTTCTTTTATTCAGTAGCCCCTCTTTTTTTTTTTAACGTGAGCTCTAGGCCCAATGTGGGGCTTGAACTCATGACCCTGAAATCTAGAATAGCATGCTCTACTGACCGAGCCAGCCAATTACCCTCTCTTCTTGTTCATAGTGGTCTCGTTAGCATTTGGCTAGTATCTCCCAAAACCAGATTTATTCAGCACTTTTAACTAATTTAAAATGATTCCTTGAAAATATAAGGCTGTCAGGCCATTCAGTTAGTCAATACGCATTTATTGTGAACCTGCTGTGTGCCAGGCATTGGAGTAGGTGCTGGATACCATAGAATTCCAGGGAGCATGCTGTGGTCACAGGAGTACTAGATGAGCATTAGAAAGTGGCATTCTGGGACCAGCCTTGCCCCTGACTAGTGTGTGGGCTGGGCAAGGCCTCCAACCTCTAGGGTTCCAGTTCTCTCACATGCAAAATAACAGGCAGAGAGAGCTACTCTTCCTTCAGACTTCTAAGTTCTGTTACTGCCGCTGGTTTGGTTAATTGCAGGGGGAACCCAGTGGCCTTGCAGAAGCAAATTCTTTTATAAGCCTTCCCAAAGGGACTTCATTCTAATCCAAGGAGGAGTTTCAGTTCTAAGACGAATGCCTTTCAGAGACCCAAGAAGACATTTAAAGGGGAGTTTGGTCGAATATTTGAGCATATTTCCCCCAAAATGCTTGCCGGCTTTCCAGTTGCTCAGTAGTATAAGGTAGTATAATCTCCAAGCGTGGAGGGTCAATTAGAATTCCAAACACCATGGTTTAATCTCCCAGGATAATAATAAATCCAAGCTACAAAAACAAGCAATAAGTCCAGATAATTCTGGACTTCCAATAGTGACAATTCATGGGGGCATGTTAGAACTCCCCAATTCTGTGGGATTTCAGTGGTTTCAACAGTTTTCATAGCCTCTGAGACTATTGCTATTTTTTTGTTTGTGAATATTGACAATAAAATGAATGCTTGCTGTTGTACAATATTGTACTGTTCCTAATTTGCAGGCTGCTAGATGTTCTTCTAATATCATGTGAGAACTATGTTTTTTTCTGTCTTCTCACCCTACCAAATGTATTTTATAAGATAGTTTTTAAGATGCATCTCAAGTTGCAAAATAGTGTACAACAGTTTGGTATTGGGACCAGGCAGGTTATTTGAAATTCATCGTGATTCCTCAACTTCTGACATAAAAAAAAAAGCAAAGAAAACAACAAAGGAAGCCTCATATTGCTCCTTGGATCTCCTCATTCTGCATTTATGGTTAGTTCATTTCAATTTCTTGTATCAAAAGAATATAGTAACTTACCACATACCATTGATCAGAGGGAGGACAGTTTCTTGTTTCCATTTCTTAAAAAAAAAAAAAAAGACCCCACATATACATCATACATAAATTAAAAAATGAAGAACAGGTAATAAGGTATGAGTTATATTGAATAGCTTTATTTCCCTGACTTGCTGATAACATTTCATGGCTTTCTCTTCTTTCTTTCCTCCCCCTCACTATAAATATCAGAGCTGATGACTGACTTTTACTGCTGCCTTTCATGCAGACTCCTCAGGCTTGCAAATCAGCTACCAATTCTAGAAACTTTCTCTCTGTCTCCCACCCATGCTTACATCGTTTCCTAATAATGGGGCAAAGGGACACTAAGAACATACAAATATTGTATAGCACACTGATTTGAGTAGTAAAACTCTTTTGAAGGTTGGATTTTGGACTCATTGCTTCATTCAGCTCATTTCAGTCCATTTGGTGCATGGTACAAGGCAGCTACCTACTCAATATTTTGCCTATTGGGAGGATGGCAAAAGGGCAACCTGGACAGGTAGACACAAATGGAGCAACATAGAAATGTTGGCAACAAAGCCTTTCTGCACGCAGTAATTCTATTCCCACTTCAAACTTTGTTGCTCTTTAAAAATAACATATCAAGATACTTTACCTTTCTAAAATGAGTCACCTTCCCTAATAATGGTCCAAACACATATTCTCTCATCTTCTCCTAGCACTTCACACTCACATGCCTATTCTGCCTGATCAAAACTTACACGAAGCAAAGGCAGTGGGTATATTTGGGACGGGGTGTATATAGACACATGTACACATACCTCTGTATATCTAAATACCATGCTGATTTAGAAATGGAAGAATAGAATAATCAGTCATGGTGATTAGCATTTTTGAGAACATACTGTGTGCCAGGCACTATACTAAACACTTTATTACACACTCACACTCACATATACACACACTGTCACTTAACACAATTTGAGGGAGAAACTATTATCAGCTCCATTTTATAGATAAGAAAATTGATAGGCAAACATGTCAAGTGAGTTGCTCAAATCACACAGCTGTAAGGTACCAGAGAGGCATGCTAACCCAGACACTGTGCTGCTTCACCAAAAACTCAGATGCTTACATCACCCAACAAGTTACACAACGTATGTGTTATTTGGGAACTTGTTTCCAAACATTAAATAAACTTTGGTGCTATTGCCAGTCTTCTGGATTTGTGACAATTCCATCTTCCCCAAAAGTGAAAGTTTCTCAAGTTACAGCTCCTGGAAAGAAACCTTTAATAAAACCTCAGGCTCGGGGTGCCTGGCTGACTCAGTCGTTAAGCATCTGCCTTTGGCTCAGGTCATGATCCCAACATCCTGGGATTGAGCCCTGCATCGGGCTCCCTGCTCTGCTGGAAGCCTGCTTCTCCCTCTCCCACTCCCCCTGCTTGTGTTCCTGCTCTCCCTGTGTCTCTATCAAATAAATAAATAAATAAAAACCTTAAAAAAAAAAAGAATAATTATCATAAAAAAAAAAAAACCTCAGGCTCTTGGACTGTGCTGGCTGATATGAGAGCGCATATGGCTACTTAAATTAAACTAATGTACGCCCCTCAGTTGCACTAGACACATTTCCCATGTTCAATAGTGGCATGTGGCTAGTGGCTACTCTGCTAGCCAGCACAGCCATTGGACATTTCCACCATAATAGCAGTGCTGCTCCAGGAGACAGATAACTGAGGAAATACAAAAGAGCAAATGATCCTTGAGCCCCTTCCAGAAAAGGAACTGACGTGTTTCCAAGGAAGGGACATTTATCGAGTGCCTATTCTTGGCCAGGCACTGTGCTAGGTTCCAAGAGCACAATGATCAATATGGTTCAATGAGGCAGACATGATCTCTGCCCTTCCTGGAACTTGCAGTCCCTACCAGAGTCAGTCACCCGAGGTAAACACTGCTGTGAACACTGCTGTGGTAAGGGAGTCTACAGTGCTAGGAGGCAGAGAAGACCTAGAAGATGCAGCATTGAACTCTGGCTTCGGAGCAGGAGTCAGGCAAAGCTTTCTGGAGAGAAAGGAATGTAAACTAAGATCTTGATTGTGAGAAGGCTCATGAACCAAATACAAGAGAAAAAATGTTCCTCACTGAAAGAACAGCCTGCGTGAAGACTCAGAAGCAGGGAGAGAGCATGCTGTGCTTTAGAGGAGTTTAAAGAAGTAAAAAAAAATTACTTTCTCCAGTCTGTTTCTCAGAGTCAGAGCCTGGATAAAATCTTTTTTTTTTTCTTCATATTTTGACCAAGTTATATTGCATGGAGGGAAGGCAGCAGAAGCAAAAAGCAGAGGCTTGTGCAGAGGAGGTATACAGGAGCCAGAAGTGGCTACTAACTACCCCTTACCACTCAAGTGCTTTAATACGAAGAATGTGCACAGAGAGGAGCCTTGCAATGTGAACAACAATGCAGTAGCCACTTTATATGAAGGACAGTGGCCAGATACTGTGGCAGTTTACTAGGATTGTTTTACCCAGTCCACACCATAAGCCTAGATATTTCCCTACATTTATGCTTACATAATTAGAAGTTGGTAGAGCAACCCATGAGATAGAACCACCTGAACTCATGAGCTCTTCTTCTGCTGAAACACCAGGTTATACAGTCTCCCCAGTTACTGCTTCTTCCGTGCCCAGGCTAGTACCACCTAAGAAGACTGGTTTGAGGGATGGTTGAACTCACACAAAGACATGGAAGAAAAGCCGAAGAGTAGAACTAAAAAAACTTGTAACTGCAGAAAAATTAGTTTGTGCCAAACTAAAGTGTAACCCAAAAAAGGAAGTGGCTAGGGGAAATTCCCTCCTTCTTTCAGAACCTACCTGTTAATAGTTAACCATTTACCAATATTGATTAACCCCAATAGAGTAATTTTGCTTTTTAGCCTTAGAATTTTCCAGAAAAGTACGAAGCTAGGATCACTTGTATTTGTCATCTTATTTAGCAGTGATCAGACTGATTCAACACATTTATGATTTACAGTGGGATAGTTCAAGCCAACTTTCTTCACAAACTTCCTTCTAAGATTGCCTCAATCTGTTGAAAACTGTTTTATGACTCAACCCAGCGAAAATTTCAGCAGCACGTATCTTCGGATAAAACGCTTCATTCACATCAAGGAGTAATTAAATGTGCAGGGCATGAAATAAGCAGCAAGTTTGGCTTCGGAGCCATCTTGCAATCTGTAAACGATCCAAGATAGACCATATGCCTTTAAATCTAGATGACTGCATACGTATCCAAGAGAAAGCTAACTGCCATTTCTGCGCAAGAGTCATCAAAAGATGAAAAAGGAAAAAAAGATGAAAAAAGATTTATGTAGCTTGTCTGATAAATGTATAGTAATACATGTGTGCACTGAGACTTGGTATATGGCTCTTAACTTTCCCTTTTGGTTCTTGATTCAGTTCTTCTAGAGGAAGCATTCAAAGTGACAACTCAACCAGCATCATCCTTCGGTAGCTCATTGCAGTGGTCTGGGGTAGCTATTTGACAGAGTTTTTCTGTCTAACAAGGGTTGCCGCTCCTCTTCTTTTGGTTCCTTACAGAAATCTCTCCCCCATTCTATGCTGGGGCTGGCCACCACTGTACCACCCTGATTCCTGAACAGGCTTGCCATACCTCAGAGGGGTGATTGGTTCAATCATGACCATGTGACAGAATAAGGCCAGTCTGAATCTCCCCAAGATTGCTGTACAGATGGGGGAAGGAGAAGTCTTCCATCCATGGGCTTGCAAAGCTAGGAGGACATGAGAGTGGGGCTCTTGGTGGCCATCTTGCTACTGCACGAAGAGAGCCCATGTGAGAACAGCCAAACGGAAAAGCAGAGCTGAGAGTTGGAGACAGAGTGCTGACCACATTGTTTGGGCTTGTGGATTCCATCATGTCTAATGTCACTTCATAAACAGTGACTGGCAACAATAGGAGGTGCTCAGTAAGGGTTACAGCCCATCTCTTTTCCTCCCTCTTTGACTTTGGCATCTGCCAGATAAAGATTCAAACCATCTTTGGCAGCCAGCACTTCTCTTTCTGGCTTTTACAGGAAAGCCAGTAAGAGAAGGGAGAATGATGAGCACAAAGTCAGCCCCTCAGAGCAATGCAATCCCCATCTGCATCTTACAGATACCTCTTTGGAAGCAGCCCTTCTCTGCTCAGCACACTCTCACAGCTCAGACAACTGCTTGGTCCAGAATCAAGCCGGTACGAAAAATGATACTATATTTCCTGAAAGAGGAAGGAAATGAGTTGGCCAGACCCTAAAGTGGGACCTACTACAGGAAGCAGGCTACATAAGCACCTCAATGGGCATGCAGCTTTCCAATGGCCAGTCATATGAAGGTGCCAATCTGTTTGGCTCTTTGTCAGTGGCACCATTCTATAGAAAGCAAGCAATCTAGACTGTTAAAAATACATAACTTAATCAACCTGACACAGTGTTTAACCTCGTGAAAACCAGACAGCATGGTGGTAATTAGTGCTAAATACTAACAGTGATTTAAAATTCAGTTACGACGGGGCAAGTAAAGCCACCTCTACTGAATGGTGTTTGCAAAATATGCATCCTCTCATGCCTGCAAGGTGGCAATGATAAACCATTTGCTTGCACAATAAATGCTGGTGGTTGATGATCAAATTGGGTTGTTTATGTGCTACAGTATGTGCAGTATAAAAATCTTAAAGGTAATTTCTGAGATCTTATATTTGTGATTTTTCAGACTCAATAAGCAATATCTTAAATATCATGGAATTTAGAACTGGAATGGATCCTTACAAGTGAAAGAAACTAAGGCTCAGAAGGGTTTAACAAGCTACTAAATGGCAAGGCAGGGGCTTCAAGCCACGTCTTCTGGTTTTCAGTTGGATGGATACCTCTCTGTCATACCTCAGTCTCTCAGAGTTGATAGCAAAGACATCAGAGTTGGGCTGGATCTTCTAAGACATCTAGCCCAACCTGCTCATTTACGGGTAATGTAAGGAAATGGGGCCCAAAGAGATGAGGTTTTTGCCGAAAGTCAGAAAGGAATTAGGCTAAAACTTATTGACTCCTGGACCAGCGCTCACTCCTTGTTGCCATGGATAAATAGGCTTTATTAAACTTAGTTGTAAGCACAAGTCATCCCACCATTTAATTTCCATCAAGAGGCAAACAAACTAATGAACACCCAGTCATCACCAGGGAAATCTGGCAGTGGATTAAGGTCTGGCCATAAAATGTTTTCAAGAGAGACAGAGTCTCCTAGTCAAGAAAGTACATGGTAACGTATAAATAAACAACTGAACTGAAAGACTATAATCTGCCAGGTGTGTTGTGGTATTTTATTTTTCTTATAGTCACTGCGATCTAGAGGCTGCAGCTATTTCTGATACTGAAACTTCACTGACTTCAGCAAAAAGGCCCTTAAATGGCCTAAAGCATCAAGTCTCTTTTCGGTTCTTGGTTCCTAATTATTCTGATACGGTAGACAGGGTTAAACTAGAGTATTTGTGTTGTTGTTAAAGTTTAAAGTTCACTGCTTCCTAAATTCCTGTAGGATATGTGTATACCAGGTAGAGTCTACATAGCTGTAAATAAGTCTCAGTCTCTTTCTTCCTCTCCTGTTCTTTCTGAAAATTAGAGGAGTTAAGTCATTCTATCTAAGGAAGAGGGGGAAGGTGCGAAGCAAGCCTCTGAGTTGCCTGTCCGCCTACAGAAGAACATTAACATTGTTAATCAGCATTACAGGCTTGGCTTTGCTTCCTAGGGAAATGGTTGGTAGAGATATAAAACGCTTTAATCCTTTCTAAGCAATGTTGTCCTTGGTGATAGCCAGGAAGGAGGGATTTCTTTTCGTTTATACCTTTTAGCAACCTTGTAAAGTTTTGAATTACTTACAATAAGAACCAAACTAATGTCAAATTAGGTTAATGAGGAATTAACAACAGCTTGCTCTATGGCCAACATTTTGCTAAGCCCTCCTGAAGGGACAAAAAATAATATTGTCCTTTGAAGAGTTCACTATCTTTATAGAGCAACAATATTTAATAACAAAAATGACAAAATATTTCAGTTCCTTGGGTATAGTGCATTCTGGTAGGGCTGACCCTCATCCAGTGGGGCGTGACTCTGGGAAGCAGTCAGAAGGGCAGTGAGGAACAGAAGGTAGTTCTGAACACTGGAAATAGCCCAATAATGAACACTAGGGCTGTCTCACATGATGACTCAGGAAAGGAGTCATCTCCATTTTTTTTTCTTGCTTGCTTTGGTTTCCTGCAACAAAACTTTTAAGGCTACAATGTAAGGGGTCCCTTGCCCACACTTTACCCCTTGGTCCATATGTCATCTTTTATGTGGCTCAGGAAATGGTGTTCTCAAAGCTAGTGAGATGGTGCAAAAGAGCCCCTTCATTCTTGCTGGTAACACCATTAGCCTCGGAACCAGGGACTGTTACAGATCTGAACAGACACTTTCCTCTCATGCTGAATGATGAGCCTGAAGTGAGTGAAACCTTCAGTCTTGACTCTTTTATTACTGAGAATAAGAATGTGGTTATTGTATTCCTTATTTATTTATTTATTTTATTTCCCCAGCCCATACCTTTGTGTTTCATGCAAATAATTCCCTTCATGGGTCTACCCTATTTGTACTTCACTTACATTCTGATTTATCTGAGTTTTGGGTAAACAAATGCTGAGGTAGCAGCTATAGCCCTTGTACAAAGAATAGTCAATCAACCCCATTAAACCCTTTTGGAGCAAAGTAGATGTGCCTACCAGCTCCCCTTTCTAAACTGCTTATGTCAGGCTCCATTATAGTTACTAGAAAGGACTTTGGAGATAGACCCAAGATACTGGGGGTTCCCAGGTAAGTTCTTTGATTTCTCAGAGTTTCTGCTTCCTGATCTATAAAATAGAGACAATAATAATACTCCCTCCTAATGATGTCAAGAGGATTAAATGAGGTGCTACAAGCAATGTGCTAAATATTATACTTGGCCTATGGGTGAATACGCAATATTGGCTTTTATTTTTATCATTATCCTTAACATCAATCTGGATGCTCTTTTCAGTTAAATTTTACTATATCAAAAAATGTTGAGGGTGAGTCAGAGAAAGGCCACAGTGTGCTCTGTCATTGGTAAAAGAAGAAGGAATGCTGAAGTCAGGCACAGACCTGTAACAGATGAACTCTAACAGAAATTTTTATTGTTCTATTAGCAGTATAGTAATACCAAACAATAAAAATAAGCAGCAAAGCACCTGCTACTCCTCCACCCTAACACATTAATTATTATTTTTCTATATTCTTTTTTGATTTTTTCCATCACCAAACATAATTTTGCAGTTACACTTATAGCAGTTTGGATCTATTCAAAAAACACATGAATGCCCTGGTGAGCAATTATCGATTGCCTACTGAGTATCAGGCCTTATTCTAAAGTACTGGGAACACAAAGAAGAAAATACCTTGAAAATCTACAATCAATCTAAATAAAATACAGTTTTTTGTATTGGTAGCATATCTTTCTTCCCCCCACAGCACAAGGATTTTCACATGTTGCTGCAGAGGAATGGAGGAATAGTCAAGAAACAAAAGATAATGCATATTTCAGAACTGATAGTAAAATAGAGAAGTGACTAGAGAATGTCTAATGGCTGGGTTAATTCAAAGGGGCATAGGAATATCCTGCATGAGGAATCATTTATATCACAGAAAAGATAAAGTGAGAAATAAAGAATGAAAGGAATTCAGGTAATACATGTATTGTGGGATATCTGCAATAGTGATGACTTCAAAATAAATAGAAATAAACAATCAAATGTGAAAAAGAGACTCATTATAAAATTGAAACCATTCATGAAATAAGAGACAGGAAAAAGAAAACTCAGAAACTTAAAGATAAAATTATTTGTATTCTTTATTTGTATTCACTGTTAGCTTAATGTTTGTAGGTACCTCAAAATGGGGTTATCAACCAAAAGAGAGAAATCTATCCATTAATAGAAAAGTAAGAAATCAATTGCAATTAAAAAAAATTGTTAAAGGGGTGCCTGGGTGGCTCAGTTGGTTGAGAGTCCAACTCTTGGTTTTGGCTCAGGTCATGATCTCATGGGTCCTGAGATCAAGCCCTGCATTGGGCTCCATGTTCAGCAGGGAATCTGCTTGACAATTCTCTCCCTCTGCCCCTCTCCACCTCAATAAATAAATAAATAAATCTTTAAAAAGATTTATTGAAATCTCAAAAGCAGTAACAACAAAAAACTCCACAAAAATAAATGAGATAAATGGGAAGCACTTTGTACATATCGTAGGAGAATTTTTGAATTCTCTTTTTCACTCTGAATTATCTTGCTGTTATTATTGCATTTCTTATGGGAATCACATGAACAATTAGGCAATGTATACAGGCTCAGTTGAGATCTTACTGATCCATCACCTTTCTGGTAAGCATTCATTGTCATCAAAAAGAAAATTATATACTTGACCATTAAAATAATCAACTTCCTTAAATCTTAGCAAACTCTCACCCAGAAATAAAAGTGTAAGTGACTTTTACTGACAAAAGTAATGCTTCTAGGAAGGTTATTGCTTAGTTAACTGGTTTCCAAAATACTGCTAGAGAAGCACAATAGGAATTATTGTTGTGACAGGGCTGGCATGGGTTGGATATTGGTGAATTTCAAGTCTTTCCTCTGATCAGTTGATGTCCATGACTCAATAATAGGATGGACAATTGAATTGATGTCAATCGTTTATTAAAAGTAATCTAACAACAACAAAAAAACCCTCAAAATACTTTAAATGTTCATAAGTTGAAAATTAAAATTTATAATACATCCAATGCAATAGAATACTAATCAGCTATGAAAATAACATACATGCACCAAATGTATATAAATATTTTACAGAAATCACATGAACAATGAGGATATATAATATACATGGATATTCAAGACACGGAAAGGTATTCAAGATAGCTATTAAATAAAAATTCTAGTTATAAAATGGCATCATATACATATCCTTTCTGGGGCACCTGGGTGGCTCAGTCAGTTAAGCATCTGTTGATTTCGGCTCGGGTCATGATCTCAGGATTGTGAGATCGAACCCCACGCTGGGCTCTGCACCCTGCGCAGAGGCTGCTTAAGATTATTTTCTCTCTCCTTCTCCCTCTGCCCCTCCCCCTGCTCGTGTACTCTAAATAAATAAATAAATAAATAAATGATAAAAATCTTTTTAAGAAAGTTACATATCCCTTCTAAAGGGAAATTACATACACATAAAATTATTTCTGGAAGGATACACAAGAGATTGTAAATAGTGACTACCTCTAGAATGAGACTGTGGTGAAAAGTATATTTGTGCTTTTCAGTTTATACACCATCATATTGTTTGAATTTTTAGCGCTGAGCATGAATTATTGTAATAGTAAACTAGTTTAAAACTGAAAAAAAAATTTAAAAAATTGCAAGGACAGTTAATGGCAAATGGCAAATATATCCAAGAAACAATTAATAAAGGGAAATCATTATTTGGTCCAAAAAGGTGAGATAAACAATTTTCAATGAAAATAAATTTATTTCACAAATCTAAAATAGAAAAACCAGAAAATAAATGCTAAATAATACATTAAACACATTAGTTGCCGTATGTTAACAGCACTAAATTATAAGGGAAACTGTGAAACTAATGATTTTTTTCAAAAAGTCAGTTGCTTTAATTATCAAGAATCAAATATATAAATGGAACTTTTCTCAAAGAACTTTATGAGCTTCCCTATGAATATGCATCGAAAAGACAGAAGGCCTCTTCCCTTCTTCCTAACCACACTCACGCACACACAGCTCTGCCATGCACTGTCAACATATGCTCACTACTGAAGGGAAATTTAATTTCATGACCCACCTAAAATATCGACATCTAAATGTAGACATTCTTTTCATTGCAATAGCTGCTGCAACCATACCCTTACATGGTAAAGAAACATTCAAAGGGATATATACATTTTTGGAGTGTGTCACATGGTAATTTAACATGTGGCACTTGCAAAGGCTAGGCATTGGAGTAAGAGGAGCTGCTTCTTTGCAGTACCCATTCTGGGCCAGATCGTGCCTGTGGTCATCAGATGTGTCTACTCACTCCTTTCAGTATTTATGTTAATATCACAAGGGATTCTTGTAACATAAAACTTTGTAGTGACAATGCAAAAGGCAAAATAAGAATGTCTGAATCCAGACTGGGGAATTAGTATATGAGATCATAAATAGGTAATTAGACATACAAATACTATATGGTTCTCTCAGTAACCCCAAATCCTTCTCATTAGAAGATGGGTGAAGACTTGAGCCTGGTCCCATTTGGACCCTCACCTTCTTGCCTATCTTCCACTGATCCTCTTTCATATCGTTAAATTGTTATTAGTAGCTTACTATTGATGATTCTTGTTACCATTTATTGAGAACCTAGCATATATCGATTATTGTACCAACCACATTGCATGTATTTACCAAATTCTTATAATTCTACAAGGAAGTAAGGGCTCAAAGAGGGCACATGGTTAGTAATTGATAAATAATAATAATTATAAATAATAATGGATAATATAAAAACTAAGATGAGAAAACTGTTGTACCATTTAGGTTTCTGGGTTGCAAATGATAGATTCTGACTCTGCTTAACATAAGCACAACAGTAACCTACTGGAAGAATATCAGAGACCTCACAGTGTCTATGAATATCCTTCCAGAAATTATATATATACTTTTTCCCTTTATTATATTTTTCCCTTTAAGCAATATGTGATATTATGCTGGAGAAGTGGGCTCAAAACTTGTTGAAGGAACACAGGAGAGGCTAGGCAGTCAAAAGTTTAGCCCAAGTCATGCCACTTGTTCATAGTAGAAAATAAAATGGACACAGTGAATGGACATCAAGGAGAATGGCTGAAAATGATGCATTTAATGGAATATAATGCAGCCATTAATAAAGATGAATTGAGCTCTCACTGATAGTTTGGAGAGATTTCCATAAGGAGTTGCTGAGTAAGAAAAGCGAGATGCAGGAAAGTATCTATAATATGATCCCATCTTGATAAAACATCACAGAGCCTACATATTCATATATATATGAATATATATATATGAATATGAATATGTATTTGTCCACGTATGACTACATGATATAGAGAAAAACATGGAAGGATCTAGTCTAGGTTGTCACCAGAAGTGTTTGGCTGGGGTGGGGCAAAGGGCAGGATAAGGAATGATAGAATCAAGGACAACAAAAAACTGAAAAGCACACTGTGCGTATATGATTACATTTCAGCATTTTTGCATTGTTGTGTTTATATGTGGCACATGTAATAAATAACAAAATTTTAAATGCCAGGGGAAGGATCTGGTTAGAATTCTGTCACTGCTGTGGCATCAATGTGAGCTTGCTTTTTTATTTTTTAAAGATTATATTTATTTATTTGAGAGAGTGTGTGTGAGAGAGCATGAGAGGGGAGAGGGTCAGAGGGAGAAGCAGACCCCCTACTGAGCAGGGAGCCCGATGTGGGACTCGATCCCGGGACTCCAGGATCATGACCTGAGCCGAAGGCAGTTGCTTAACCGACTGAGCCACCCAGGCTCCCCTCAACATGAGATTTCTACATGTGTGCCTTTTCTACATCCTTTGCTCCAGAAAGAGAGCATTTGAAGATGGGGAGCATCTCCTGGTCTGAGCAAGTATATTAGTGAGCTAAGCTATTGAACATATGTAAACAGATGTTACAAAATACCACAGGCTGGGTAGCTTAAACAACACAAATTACTTCTCACAGTTCTGGAGGTTAGAAGTCCAAGATCAAGGTTCAGCTGATTGAGGTTCTGGTGAGACCTTTCTTCCTGGCTTGTAGACAGCTTGTAGGCAGCTGCCATCTCACTGTAGCCTCTTATGACCTCTTCTTATGGGCCAAGATAGACCTCCTTCTTTCTTGCTCTCTCTCTCTCTCTCATTCTCTCTTCCTTTTCTCATAAGGCCACCAGTTCCATTGGATTAGAGCCCCACTCTGATGTCATGTAACCTTAATTATCTCCTAAAGACCCTGTCTTTAAATACAGTTAGTTACATTGGAGATTAGGGCTTCAACACATCAACTTTGGGGGAGACACAATGTAGTCCATAGTAGTGAAGAAGCTTCTTTATTTTTTATTCCATCATGGGAATCTCGGTCCTGACTTCCACTAGACTCATATACACAGTGGCAGATTCTCCAAACACCTAAAGGTGGTTTGGCTGGGTGGCCAATGACACTTGACTAAAACCCATGTACACTTTTTACTGTGCCAGATAGTTTCCTCTGCAAAGATAATTTAGTCTCTGTGTATGAATCATGCATGTTTAGACTTTAGGTATAAGGTCTTTAGCAACGATATTTCTATTGTGTGAGCTACCACTTTTCCTAATTTGCTATTGTACCAATCCAAATTTAATCTGTAGGATGTTTGGGGGTGGGGATGGGGTTGAGGGATATCTTTCATATTTCTATATTGTCTCTCTCTTTGCTGTGTGGTGATAGTAAGAAGGATTATACAGACCATGCTGACTTTTGGACAGAAAATATTCATTTATACCTGAAAAAGATTCTCCTTCTGAGCAAGAATCACTGGCTACAGTACTCCTTCTTTTGTCACACTATCAAATACTGCCTGGCTACAATCACAACAATTTTGCGATTTAATTATTTCATATCTGCCTTAATGGATTAAGCTATTGCACCTAGTTATTATTGTTTCACAAGACCTCTTGGTGGACCAAACATCCAAAATGACTCCCTGCTCTCTAGTCCAAACACAGTTTCTGTGAGGCTAAAACCCATGCAGTCATTGTAAATGCATAAAAATTCTTGGAAATCTATTGAACATATGTAACAGATGTTACATAATGGATACTAAAATTCAAAACTGTGTTTCATAAAAATGCCTTTGAGAAGAGTAAAGCCAGAAAAGCGCAAAAGAATATAAATACTGTGCTACCATTTGTGTAAGAAAGAAGAAAACACTCATTCACATACCTACCTGTCTTGACAAAATGAAACATTGGAAGATATAATGGGCTGATTTGTGTTCCCTCAAAATTCTTATAGTGAAGCCCTAGCCCCTAGTACCTAAGACTAGGCAGGATCTTTAAGGAGTAACTAAGTTAAAATGAGCCCATTAGGGTGGGCGCTGGTCCAGTCTTACTGATGTCCTTGTCAGAAGAGGAGATGAGGACACACAGAGAGACAGCGGGAGGCTGAGTGAGCAGAGGAGTGACCATGTGAAGAGGCAGTGAGAGGGTGGCCAAGCAGAAAGGCCTCAGAGGAGTACACTTAGTATGCATATTTTAGTGTCTCATATTCTTTTCTCAAAAGGAACCAGGGCTTCTTAGAGCAATACCAGAAGACTGGAGCAGAAAAGGTACAAAATGAACCTACAACGTTTTGTTGTGCCAGAAATAAAGGAGGTGATTTTAAAAAATGATAGAGGCTAGTTCGGAGAGTCTAACACTGGCCAAATTGGGACAATGTTAATGCCAAAATAACTGAGTCCAATCATGAATTATAAATTAATTATAAGCTAGGAATCTACATGTTCATACCGAGAATAAGATAAATGGATAAGGGAGAGGAAGGGCTCTTGCTTACAGTATAATGCACAGTGGATTCTAAATATAGCGCTAATTTTGATGGGGAGCAGGATATTTGCATAGTCTTCAAGAAATTTCCCATAGGTTGATTGTTAGTTATAAGGGAAAATATAGTAACTATGTAGTACACAAATACCAGGACACCTTCACCACTTAATCAAAATTCACATCACCAGTGAAGAACAAATAGACATCTTGTGCTTCTAGATGCGATATCTTGAAAAGGATACAACATTGCTTATCCGATATTCTGGCCAGTAATGTATAACCTGAATTAAATCATGAGGCAGTATCAGACAGGCCCAAATGAGAAACAGTGTATATTTTTGTATACTTCAAAAAAATTAATAACATAAAAGTCACACAAAGCCTGTGGAAATTTTCCAGTGAAAGGCTGATAACTAAATGCAATATTTGATCCTAGACTGGATCCTATTCTGGAGGGAACGAAATGTTACTGAGATGCTATTGTGTTAGTGGACAAAATGGACATATGGATGGTAGACTAGGTAAAAGTATTGTTTCACCGTTGTATTTACTGAAGTTGAAAACTACATTGTAGTTATTTATGTTTTTAAAAAAGTCCCTAATATTATGAAATATACACTGAAGTATATAGGGGTAAACAGCCTGATATATACACATTACTTTAAATTGTTCAGGGAAAAATATATATGCACATACACTCTATATAGATAGATGATATAGAACAAATGATGAAGCATATAGAGTAAAAAACTAACAATAGATGAAACTGGGTAAAATGAATATTGGTATTTTCTGTAATATTCTTTTTCTTTTATCTTTATATAAGTTTGAAATTATTTCCAAATTAAAGGGGTTTTTTTTGTTTTCTAGGACTTATGTGTTTTGTATGTCTGGGAAAGAGGCTCTGAGAAAAGGGTTTTTTCATCTGAAAAGATTACTGTTTAGGAATGGGTGTTCTTTTAGTGAACTATTTTTCTGCCCTTTAGAGGACACTGATCTGTAGAGAAAATGGCGTTAATTAGGAAAGCAGCTAAAAAAGCTGGCTATGAGTACTATCTTGATCCAGGAGAAGATACTTTTTCTTATATTGAGGAGCTGTTAGCTCAAGAATGAACAAAATTTTAACAGGAAGAATATAAGATTGTGAGTTATAGCAAATTTATTTATAGCTTTAACATTTTATGTTAAAGTAAATGACAGTATGTAAGAAAGACCAAACTACTTTGATTTGATTTCCATGGAACAGGTATAATATCTTGAGAAGAAAAAAAGCAAAAGTTACAATGTTTCTTTAGAAATAATCTCTGTTGTCCAGTTGTCCCCTCTTTATGTCAGGAATTAATTCAGTTCTCTACTCCATTTTGATTGTGCACAGTTGCCTTTGCTCAAGTCTCCCTTGCTCTCCTCATTGTGGGTTAGCAATAATGCTGTGATTCTCTGAATGCCTGAAACACCAACCTCCCTACCTGCTCATATACCTGGGTTTATTTCATTTCAGTTATAGAGCCATTGAATTGCAATTATTTTAAATCTCTAATTTGTAATTGAACTAGTCCCAAACGAAGGGCTAATCTCTAAAAAAGTTCTGTTTGAATTTTTATAAATAGTTATATTCAGGTATATAAAATTGGCATGCTACAAACTCCATATAGACTACAGTTGTCTGAAGGTATTTTATAAAGTATGTATGCTCTCACCGTATACCTTAGAATTTACTTTACTTTTGAAACTTTTTTACTATTGAAGTGTTCAAACATAGACAAAAGTAGAGAACAATATATAATAATCCCCCATGCACCCATCCTATAGCTTCAGCAATTATCAACATGCAGGCACTCTGGTTTCACCTGTAACCCCACTTTTCATATGCCATCCCACTGCATCATTTTTGTGGCAAATCTCAGATATTATGTCATTTCACTTATAAATACTTCAGTATGTATCTCTTTGAAAAAAATCATTACACTGAATAATTTAATAATAATTTAAAGGCAATTCTATATTAAAATTTTATTTTCAAATAATTGGTTTTTTCCTTCTCTTTATGGTATTTCTTCTTGATCTTTCTCTTTGAACTGTAACCTTCTCTGTGCAATTTTGAGATGTGCCACAGAAGAGGTATTGCTTTAAGTCCAAAAAAACTCTTCCAAATTATAAATAGCTTACAGTTATGCTCATAACCTAAACCTGCAAAAAATAAAGCTGCATACCCTTACATTTAAAAAAAAAACTCTATTGTGAAATAAAACACAGATACAGAAAGCTAGGTCAATGTATAGCTTAATGAATTATCATAATAAGACGAACACCCTTGTAACCACCTCCCAGGTCACCTCAGAAGCCTGTCCGTATGAACAACCTCAGCCATTCCATCCTCCCAAAGCAGTCACTACCTTGACTTTTATAATTATCCCCTGCCTTGCTTTATAGTTTTATCACCCAAGAGTGCAAATCTAGACCCTATTGTTTAGCCTTGCCCATTTTTTATAACTTGGTATATGTTTTTGAAGCTGCATGTCCTTTAAGACCAGCTGCATGCTTATTCCAATGCATTTTCACCACCTTCCCTACCCATGAAAATTAGGTTTTATTGCTTTAAACATTTTTCCTTCCATGTACCATTACTGTAACAAAAATATATTCAACTAAACCCACACAAAAATTAAAAGCAAACACTCTTTTCCTGATGTAAGCAGACAAAATACTTTGATCTAGTTTGAGGTGGGAGGCACAAAGCACATTTTTATAATCTCAGCCAACACTAGAAAGCCCAACAGTAAGTATTTCATTGTATTTTGAAAAACTTCCGGTGGCAAAGTTTCCTCTTAGTTGTCATGACAATGTTCGTTCTTCACAATGTGGAAGCAATTAGAGTACCTGGGAGATTAAAAGGATAAAAAATATATAGAAACTTCTAGACAAAGGTGTTGATTTAGGATAATTAAAGTGAAACAAAGACCAATACATTTTGATCAGTTCTGGGTATAACATTTTTCGAAAATCTTTCCACCTTCACTTTTATTGATTAGGGGAACAATATGGCCTCAAAATTATAGCTATGTGATTGAAGAAAAATATATAAGAGAACAACATTAAAATATGAATTCCCATTTTATATTGTCTTTTTACTAAGTCTGTTTACTTGCACATTATAAGGTAAAAGTTCAGAAGCATAGCTTATGCTTTAGAAAGGGTATCCATTTCTTAAATGGTGTCAGCAAAAGCTTTCCGTAAGATAGTAAGATACTGTAGGATATTTTTCTTCAGCTATATCTCATGGTCAGGCTTATGTTAGAAAGAAACAGGAAAAAATCTCTAACTTTAACAGTCATATTTGGTAATAAAGAAAAAAGTTAACATTACTGTTTATAACTTGATTCTTTTTTTTTATTATTTGAGAGAGAGAGAATGAGCTGGGGGAGGGGCAGAGAAAGGGAGAGGGACAAGCAAACTCCCCGCTGAGTGGGGAGCCTGACCTGGAGCCCTACAAGGAGTCTGACCCGGGGTTTGATCCCAGGACCCCGAGATCATGGCCTGAGCCAAAGTCAGAAATTTAACCGACTGAGACGGCCAGGCGCCCCTATAACTTGATTCTCATTAAATGTTTTGTATCTTGGTGAGAGTGATAGAACCTAGAATTTCATTCTTTTGTTTCCCTCCAGTTTTCCTTTCCACTCTAAATCTAACCTATTAGCAAAATAATCATATGTCATTGATTATCTACTGGCTATATCAATCATTAATATGAACAGTGATTTTCCCTCTTTTAAAATCGTTATTTGACACTTGAAAGAATAAACTAGGTAAAACACATCCTGAAGGTGCTCATAAAATGCAGCATTGTTTAAGTTTGGTCATACTGATTACCCAATAGAGCATTAGCCGGGGGAAGAGCAATGATACTATTATCATATATTTACATCAAGGAATTTTTATGTGAACCTTTTTTTTTCCCATCAGTATTAGATGTGGCAAGAAAGATCCAACTGCATAAATATCTGTCCATGTGAAATTGTGAGGCATTTGTTAAACTGTGCTCTAAATTTAATCCTCACTAAATCTTATAATTTTTTTTTTCTTAAAAACTTAATTATGAGAAGTCATTGTTTATCTGCGGGATCTTGATATTACCTTAGGCTCTTGAAAAGCCCAGCAAAGATGTGACCTCTCTCTTAAGTTTTATATTTCAAATACCTTTAAAAGAAAAACAATGACTTCAAGATCTGGTCACCATTTCTCAGCTGTCAAAAATGTCTTTTCTTTTCGGTAGTAGAGAAATACCACATAGCACTGCTTTGTTTCAAGGTCATCTGTCAAGAGTCTCAATTTACCTGCAAATCTTGATGGATCCTAAACATCAATAAGTGGCTCATTCCTTCCTTGCAATACAAAACTGAGTCTGTTCTTCTGTCATCTAATAAGACTATGAATTTTTTTAGCAGTGTTAGCAGTAAACACTCAAAAGCATCACATCTAGTTCCTCTTTCTTTCTCTCTTGAGAGAGGACAAAGCTATTTCTCCCAAGGAATAGAAACCTTCTGGCATCATCTCTTTGTCAAACAGTTCTTCATCTCATAGTGAAGCAACATCCTTCCTATATACAGAACCATTTTTAAAAAATGTGTTTTATCCCTGTTCTGAAAGAAACAACAAGCCTGCCTGGACTTTCCATAAAGCATCCCTTTTGTGTGCCTCCTCCCTATTTTCCTGGAATTTAAAGCATTTCTTTACATTGATATACTAAATAGACATCTGGACTACACAGTAGTAGGCAGTTTATTAAAGGTAAATTTTAAATAGGCAACTGTAAGAGCCTATTTTATTCTTTATATCGCAAGTGGAAGTACATCAAATGTCAGTGAATTTATTTTTGTGTGATACTGGGTACCTCTTTGCTGTTCTATGGAAAAGAAGCTTAATGATTCTTTGTGAGGTTAAAATCCTCATGTCCATACCCATGAAGCCTAAGTAGTCTAGGATATGACTGGATACGTTATTTAATGCATTTTCCATAATTATCATTAATGCTAATCATCATAACATTTGTCAGGACACTATTTTAAGTAGGCTGGCTCTTTCCTCCACATCTCTCTCCATGCCATTAACTTTTACCCAACAGAGGATCAGAAAATACATTTATTTATTCAGCCATCAAAAATATTTATGGAGGACTTTCTGTGTGCAAGTGTTAAAGAATATTCAAATAAGTTTAAGAAAAAGCTCTTGCTTTCAAGGACCCGATGCTCTTATAGAGACAGTAAGACATGCTCTCAAAAACCCCAATAGAGACCACTGCTATTTGAGTGGTAAAGGGAAGGGAAATATGTATTGATCATCTAAGTGCATTCACATGTGATCTCATATAATTCTTACAGCAATCCTCCCCCAGAAGTATTATTATCATTCCTTCTTTTTTTTTTTTTGGTAAAGAATAACAAAACTTGCTGAAGGTCATGGGATTTTAATGTGAATCTGTCTTAGTTCAAAGCCCATACTTTCTGGTGGGAACATAGTCTTATACTGTTAGGAAAAGAAGAGGTCACTTGGAGGTTTGGTTGAATGGGAGGGAGGATATTCCAAGGATAAGGCACGGGGAAGGAAAAGGAGTGGAAAGGGAAGAATTTGCTTGGGAAGAGCGAGGAGTAGTACTGATAAATAGTGGAAAATAAGGCTAGAATTAGTAGCTGTGGACCTGAGGAGTAAGGCCATTTAGTGGTGGAATGTGAAGACTGTACTTTATCCTGCAACCAGTGGGACCATGGGAAGATTCTTATCAAGCACATGGTACGATCAGTGTCATTTTTTCAAAAACCTTCTGCCAGTAGGGTACAGAGGGAAGAGATGAAAGTTATTCTGCCCTTTTCAGTGCAAGCCACACTCTGGCTTCCGGACTGGGCCAGGAAGCTGCCAATCATGTTTTTTATGGTCTATGGTAGGCATGTTCATTCTTTACTGTGTGAAATTCACAGTTTTTTTCTTAGTTCTTTTTTTTTTTTTTTAATTTTATTTACTTGAGAGAGAGAGTGGAGGGAGGGGCAGAAGGAGAAGGGGAGAGAGAAAATCCCAAGCAGACTCCCCACTGAGCACAGAGCCCACATGGGGCTCGATCCCATGACCCTGGAATCATGACCTGAGCCCAAATCAAGAGTCGGTTGCTCAACCAACTGAGCCACCCAGGCACTCCAGTTTTTTCTTAGTTCTAAGTGTATCATGGAGCAGTGCTTCTGTGGCTGACAAGAAAGGGGAGCAGGGCAAAGAAGAGGAGAGATGCAAACTAATTATACTGAGATTAAAAATAGGAATTTTAGTCCCTGATTAAAGGAACAGAGTAAGTTCAACTTTTCAGTGCATTTTTATATCTCACAATAAGGCAAGTGTCCATTCTGTGGGAATGAATGAGAAAAGATAATCTGGGGTCATTGCTATCAGGTAACAATACTGTAAATACCCTTCACAAACTCATACTTAAGGTTCTAGAAGGTCTAGGTGAGAAAGGGTGAGGGGTCCCAACCAGCTTAGAAGAGAATGGCATTATTGAATCTTCTGTAGCATACTATTAGAGGTAGAGGGTAGGAGTTCAGTATTAGGAGATGCCAGTATGCCCCAAACCCTGTACCCAAACTACCCTTGGCCTTCCTGTATTAAAAGGTAATGTTTCTTCTCCCTAGTTGCACATAAGAATCACCTGGAGCATTTTGAATAATATATTCATATTCAGGCCCCATCACCAAGAGATCCTAAATTAACTGTTCTGGTACTTTTCTCCCCTTATTTTAAAACTTAGGTTTAATATACATAGAGTAACACACACAGGTTTTTCGTCTACTGTTTGATGAGTGGATCCAGTTTTGAAATAGATGCCATAAACTTCAGAGATATACAATCTTTGACCTCCAAGCCACAGGTTGAACATCTCTAGGACTAGAAGAAATTCAGAGACTTAGCAGAAATGTGAATGATTATTAAAATTACCTTTAAAATATATTTTTAGCTACATTTACTCAGAGGGTACAGTTTGTCAAGGGTCATAATATATAAACTTTTAATATTTTCTTTCTTGGCTATATATACTGAAACATCAAATTAACGATGCAAATCTGTGAATTCTAGGAAGACCATGCAGCCTAAGGGCAGGAGATTTTTTCCCTTTGTGATTCACAACCCACCCCGCCTACCACCAGTGATATGACCTGAAGGCCTTTTATTTAAGAGTAGGAGTACGTGAGAGGAGAAGGCAGAGGGCTATTCCTGGTGATGGGATCTGGGCCCGAGAGCTTTACTAGGGACCCTTAGTGGGTCCCCTTATGTACAGAGGAGGTGGGAGAGGGAGGAGCACAGGGAATTCTGCCAGCACCAGTCTGTCTGAAGGAGAAAGACTTGCCTCATGTCGTGCTTCCAAGAGCAAGATCTTCCGCATGGAAAAACACTAGAGAATGCCAAACAGCCAAACCCAGTAGAGCACGAAGGAAGGAAAAGTAGAAGCAGGAATTTCAGGCATTGTTTGACTTCCTTATCACAATTAAAACTGCTTCTGAAACATTGATAAGAGTGGGGATTGGGAATTTGATCAGTATGAAAAGTGATTTGAGTAAACATGTAAGCAATTAAATATGCAAGATATAACTTTATTGTTTGATGTTCATTTCTGGCATTCTTTCTGGGAGAACTGATGACACACTAAAACCTAATTCCTGGAACCAGTTTTCAGAAGCACAGATTTTAAATTCTTATTGGTTATTGACAAAAAGCAAACAAACTCTAACAAGGCAGAGAAACCACACATGATTTCCATTTCAAGTAGCATTAGGCCTAGAAAAATATTTAGTCATAGTTTTAACATTCTAATTTCAGAGATGTGTTAAGACTGAGTGAATAAATATGTGTAAGTTTAGTTAGTTAAAGAGAAGCCTTTAGTATCTACAGATATAAGCATAACAATGAAACAACACCTCAGAGTCAGCTTTTCCCCTCAGCACCCCTGTATATAAATGGGCACTGAGGGGAGTAACTATGGAGAGTTTCCCATATGCCGGTGAGCAAAGTTCATCACGTGGATTATCCCATTTAATTCTCACAACATTTTCATGGTGTTGATCCTGTTATTATATGTTTCACAGATGAAGGAACTGAGAAGTTAAATAGCTTATATGAAGTCACCCACCAAGCAGAGGCAGAGCCACACAGGAACCCAGGCAGCCTGATTTCAGACCCAGAGAGAAGCTCAGAATTAACATGTCAAGTCACCACAATAGTGTCCAAAGGACAGCATCAAAAATACAGTCCAGGTCCTCTGCTGGCCCTGTCTGGAGCCAGGATAGGGAAAGCAGTACTGAAACCCTTCCCTGGCTTCACTTCCCTTCACCCTCCAGGCCTTGGTCAGTCCTCACAAGAAGCATCCAACAGTCAGGTAGTAGTTTTCTTCCCTGACTTCTCTCCTCCCTTCAAGCAGCAAGTTCAGAGTGACCAGAAGGACAGTCACAGGTCAGTGGTTGACATGCGCCCCTCCTTTGCCACTCACCCTGTGAAGCTGAGGACATTTCAGAACATTGTCAGCAGCAGGCCTGGGCAGGCAGCTGTACTCCAGCTTTCTATTCCTGAGCCTCTCTACCATAGTTTGTCACTGTGCCCTTAAATCTCACCATTCAACTTTTGAACCGGGAATATAGCTGGAGAATATAAGTGTGATAACTAAAGGTCTACCTAATACCTACTCCTTGCAAGCCACTGTTCTAAGTATTTCACAGTTACAGCTCCCTTCATTCTTATCATAGTCCTGTGAGGTCAGTATGGAGGTGACCAGCTCATCACCAGTTGCTTGGGACTTTCTTGGTTACACAATGAAAATCATGTGTCCCAGGGACCTCCTTATTCTCAGGCAAGCTGGGATGCTTGATCATGCCAGGTAGGTACTATAATAAGTAGAAAAACAGTGGAGGCCCAGAGAAGTTTAGTGATTTGCTCAAGATCACAGACTTAGCAAGTAGCAGAAGCAAGATCTGAAGCCAGGTGATCTGGCACCATAACTTTCTCCCTTAACCAGTAAAATATAAACTGTTCTCCCTTGAGAACAGGGAAACCTTAATGATGGACTAATGACAATGATAATAATATCATCCCAAAGACATTTGAGCTAGAAGATTGGAAAAGGAAGGAGACATTATTGGGACACTGTGATAGGCCCTTTTTCACATGATTTCATTTAAGCCTGACAATAATCCTGTTAGATGTCATTTTTCCCATTTTATGGATGAGGAAACAGAGGCTTAGGAAAGTTAAAAGTCTTGCTTAAGGTCAAAAAGTTAGGAAATGCAGAGATGGATTTCAAATCTAATTCTCGCTGTCTCTGAAGTCAGCGATTACTTCATTGCATCTGGCTACCTTTAACAAAAATTTACATTTCTAGAGCATTTTACAGTTTAACAAAGCCTTGTTACATGCATCATCTTATCTGATCATCATGAACTCACTGAAATAAGTATAGCAGTAATAACATTCTCACTTACACATGAAAACACCAAAGATTTAAGAGGTTACATGTTCTGAGGTTATACAGATATCACACGACTGAGCTGAGGCTAGTAGGCAGGTTTCCTGACAAGTTAATGTTATGGAGTAAATGTTTATGTTCCTCCCAAATTTGTGTGTTAAAATGTAATCCCCAATGTGATAGCATTAGGAGATGAGGCCTTTGGGAGGTGATTAGGTCATGAGGGTGGAGCCCTTATGCATAGGGTTAGTGCCCTTATCAAAGAGACCCTGCATGGTTCTCTTGCCCCCTTCTGCCATGTGAAGACACAGTGAGATGGCAGCTTATGAACCAGGAATGAGGGTCTCATAAGACAACAAATCTGCTGGTGCCTTGCTCTTGGACTTCCCAGCCTCCAGAACTGTGAGAAATAATGTCTGTTGTTTATAAGCCACTCAGTTTCTGGTAATTTATTATAGCAGCTTGAACAGATTAAGACAGTTAATGTTCTTTTATTCTTTCTTCCTGACTTTTTTGGAACATATTATGTAGGATATCCATGAACTTATGTGACAGAAAGAAATGGGTGAGGTAATGGATGTGAGGTAGGGGGTAGAGCAAATGGTGAACTCCAGTTCCAAGAATAAAAGTGACAGGATGAGTAGGCTAGGAGGCAATTACCATAAGAACCTTTAAGCCCACAGCAAAAATCATTCTCAGTGGGGAAAAACTGAGAGCTTTTTCCTTAAGGTCAGGAACACGACAGGGAGGCCCACTCTCACCATTATTGTTCAACATAGTACTAGAAGTCCTAGCCTCAGCAATCAGACAACAAAAAGAAATAAAAGGCATTCAAATTGGCAAAGAAGAAGTCAAACTCTCTCTCTTCACAGATGACATGATACTTTATATGGAAAACTCAAATTACTAGAATTCATACAGCAATTCAGCAACATGGCAGGATACAAAATCAATGCGCAGAAATCAGTTGCATTTCTGTACACTAACAATGTAACTGAAGAAGGAGAAATTAAGGAATTGATTCCATTTACAAGAGCACCAAAAACCATAAGATACCTAGGAATAAACCTAACCAAGGAGGTAAAGGATCTATACTTTAGAAACTACAAAACTTATTAAATTGAGGAAGACACAAAGAGATGGAAAGACATTCCATACTCATAGATTGGAAGAATAAACATTATTAAAATGTCTATGCTACCCAGAGCAATCTACACTTTCAGTGCCATTCCTCTCAAAACACCATTGGCATTTTTCACAGAGCTGGAACAAACAATCCTAAAATCTGTATGGAACCAGAAAAGACCCCGAATCACCAGGAGAATGTTGAAAAAGAAAGCCAAAGCTGGGGACATCACAATGCCTGACTTCAAGCTCTTATTACAAAGCTGTGATCATCAAGACAGCACGGTATTGGCACAAAAACAGACACATAGATCAATAGAACAGAATAGAGACCCCGGAAATGGACCCTCAACTCTATGGTCAACTAAGCTTCTACAAATCAGGAAAAAAATATCCAATGGAAAAAAGTCTCTTCAATAAATGGTGCTGGGAAAATTGGACAGCCACATGCAGAAGAATGAAACTGGACCATTCTCTTCTACCATACACAAAGATAAACTCAAAATGGATGAAAGACCTAATGTGAGACAGGAATCCATCAAAATCTAGAGGAGAACTAGGCAGCAACCTCTTTCAAGACACGTCTCCAAAAAAAAGATACGTCTCCAAAGGCAAGGGAAACAAAAGGAAAAATGAACTTTTGGGACTTCATCAAGATAAAAAGCTTCTGCACAGCAAAGAAAACAGTCAACAAAACTAAGGCAACCCACGGAATGGGAGAAGATATTTGCAAATGACATTACAGATAAAGGGATGGTATCCAAGATCTATAAAGAACTTCTCAAACTCAACACCCAGAAAACAAATAAAGAAACGGCAGAAGACATGAACAGACACTTCTCCAAAGAAGACATACAAATGGCTAACAGACACATGAAAAAATGTTCAACATCACTAGCCAGCAGGGAAATGCACACGAAAACCACAATGAGATACCACCTAACGCCAGTTAGAATGGCAAAAACTAACAAGGCGGGAAACAACAAATGTTGGCAAGGATGTGGAGAAAGGAGAACCTCTTATACTGTTGGTGGGAATGCAAGCTGGTACAGCCACTCTGGAAAACAGTATGGAGGTTCCTCAAGATGTTAAAAATAGAGCTACCCTGGGTGCCTGGGTGGCTCAGATGGTTAAGCGTCTGCCTTCGGCTCAGGTCATGATCCCAGGGTCCTGGGATCGAGTCCCGCATCAGGCTCCCTGCTCCTTGGGAGCCTGCTTCTCCCTCTGCTTCTCTCTCTCTCTCTCTCTCCCTGTCTCTCTCTCTCTCCCTCTGTCTCTCATGAATAAATAAATAAAATCTTTAAAAAAAAAAAATAGAGCTACCCTACGACCTAGCAATTGCACTACGAAATATTTACCCCAAAGATAACAGATGTAGTGAAAAGAAGGAGCACATGCACCCCAGTGTTCATAGCAGCAATGTCCGCAATAGCCAAACTGTGGAAGTAGCTGAGATATCCTTCAACAGATGAATGGGTAAAGATGTGATCATATATACAATGGAATATGACTCAGCCATCAGAAAAGATGAACACCCACCATTTGCATCGACATGAATGGAACTAGAGGGGATTATGCTAAGTGAGATAAGTCAAGCAGAGAAAGACAATTATCCTACGGTTTCACTCATATGTGGAACATACGGAATAGCACGGAGGACCACAGGGGAAGGGAGAGAAAACTGAATGGGGAGAAATCAGAGAGGGAGACAAACCATGAGAGTCTCTGGAGTCCAGGAAATAAACTGAGGGTTACAGAAGGGAGGGGGGTGGGAGGATGGTGTACCCAGGTGATGGGTATTAAGGAGGGCACGTGTGGTGATGAGCACTGGGTGCTTTATGCAACTAATGAATCACTGAACACTACATCAAAAATTAATGATGTATGTTGGCTAACTGAACATAATAAAAATTTTTTTTAAAAAAAGCTCTTCTAAATAGATAGTCAAAAAGGGGCTGAGGGGGAATAGGCCTAGACTTTTTTGACATTTCAGCAAAGACCAGAACATGTACTTACTGTATAAAAAATCTCTTCTGTCTCCAGCTCACTCATTCATTCATTCATTCATTCATTCATTCAATAAATACTTAGTGAAGACCTAACATGCCAGGCAAGGGGGATATAAGAGTGAACAATGTAAATATATAATAGCTAGATACTTGGAGTTTATGGTGTGATGAGGAAATATTACCATTGCTTATTATTCCTGCCAGTCCTGGCTCTTCCCACACCAGCTGGGGGTGGGGACAGCTAATTTGTGTAGCATTTGTCAGGTCATGGTGTAAATAGTTCCATCTATGGCTGATTGTAAATTGCCAAGGTAATGTCAATTGGTTCTCAAAATTCCCCAAAATTTAACAGTCTGCTGTCCAGGCTGTGGAGATACTAGCCCCCACCTCACCCACCCTACCCTCACACATTAACAGTGGGAATTATTACTCCTTACAAGTTCTAAAGGGTTTTAAAATTAGGAGGGTGTTTCCAGCACTAGGAGGATAACAGCAGGGTTGGCAAACTATAGGGTAATGTGGGTTTTTGTTTTTGCCCAGAGTGACAGAAGTGAGGGCAGGGGAATCCAATAATACTGCAAAGATATCTGGGGAGCTCTAGTGAAAAGCTAGAGCACACTAGGAGTCTGCTAATGATCTACAAGTGGACCCCCCCCTCAGGAGATGGACAACTTTAGTAAGTGTGATTTCTCCCCAGCTTAGCTTTACTCTTTTCGGTCCAGTTTTTCATGTAAGATCCTTACCTGAGAGAAGTAACGTGATGACCCATGACTGTGGGTCGGTAGATCACACTGGTCTGCATTTTGCTGAGAATATGTCCTTAAAATTGTTGCTAAGTGGTTTGGACAGAGGGTAGGAGCTGCCAGGGGTTCAGGGGGGCCAGAAACTTGCTGGAAGGAAATGTATGTGCAAACCTAGAAAGCAGAGTGAGGAAAACACTAAGAAATTCAAAGCCTCATGAATCCCACTTCATAATTTTGCTTGGGCCTGGTGAAATATGCACATTTTAAGCTATCAGAAGTTATAAAGTGGTAATGATAAGAAAAGCAGGTCAAAAAATAAAGTAAGGTAACTTGGAAGGATTTCTTATCTCCTATCTTTGCTAATAACCCTGAAAAAGACATTTGACAGCAAATAAAAGTTTATATCTATTTTGGCTCCCATAGAGATTAAAGACTAGTCTTGGCAATACTCTGCAGTACTTAGCAGCATGTGTGAAATTACTCATGGAGATTCTTCTCGTTTTGTACATTTTATTTATTTTTTATTTTTTAACCACGGTATGAGGCTGAATTCTTTCTAGATGCAGTAAAGTGAACCACCAGATTGCTTTTCAGTGATAGTACAAAACTTTTTGCTCACCTAAAGAAGAAAAAACATGACAAGTGATGTTCGGTACTGCATCAAATTTCCTGAAGACCTGCTCAATTGGAAATTGTTTATTTGGTAATCAGAAAATGTTGCAAATTCCTAATGAGACATTGGTCACATGAGTTAGTGGTAACGATATATTTAATTCTTTCTTTAATACAGAACGTATAAATAAGACTCAGTACTCTTAAGACATTTACTGGATAAATAATGACCCCCCCCAAAAAAAAGGCAACAATCTGGATGTGATTATAAAGATTTAGCTTGGTCACCTCAAGGATAATCCATCTCTATAATAGAAACTACTATTCAGACAGGTGAAAAGATGGTGGTGAGGAGCGAAGGAGAGAAAGTATAGTTTCACTGTGATATTAATGTATTAATATTACAGAGCGATAATTTGTCACCATCTGTTTGCCAGTAACGTCTACTAAATGTTCAACTGGCTAAATAGTACAACTAACATACACAGGCTCTTCTGAAACAATACATTATAGGATATTTTGGGCAAACTATAATGGTTCTAAAATTATATCTCAAATAATAAATTCCCTTGGACAAGAGTATATGTGAATATACTTTAATTCATAACCCTGTTTTTTTTTAAAGATTTTATTTATTTATTTGAGAGAGAGAGAATGAGAGATAAGAGAGCACGAGAGGGAAGAGGGTCAGAGGGAGAAGCAGACTCCCCGCTGAGCAAGGAGCCCGATGTGGGACTCGATTCCGGGACTCCAGGATCATGACCTGAGCCGAAGGCAGTCGCTTAACCAACTGAGCCACCCAGGCGCCCCATGACCCTATTTTTTAATTCTTGCTTATAGGATCTAATTCCTTTCCTTTTCTCCCTTCCTGTCATTGGGAATTACAGTTTGACAATGTAACAAATGAGCATCAAGATTTAGTAGGTGCTTCTTTTAGAAGCTAGATTTTTCTCTTCTTTATAGATTTATTGCCACATCATCTCCAACCCTTATCCCAAATGACATTGCACTTTAATACTCAAGGAATTTAAGTTCCCAATTAAAATTAGGAAAAAACCCTACACTAAAGAATCAGAGACCCATGAAAACACAGCTCAAACAACTTAACTCTACTGTCTAACTTAACTATTTTCCTATTTTTGTGCTTTCTTTAAATTACAAACTCAGTATAAAACCAATATTAAAGAAAATTTTGAAAAAAATTTTAAAAATCAACTGTCACCTGGATACCAATATAATTATTTTCAGTTGTACATCTGCTACTGCATTCTTTAGCTTGATTTATATGTGTCTTAGGTAGTTGTGATTGAAGCATGCACTCAAATTTGTATTATTTTCTTTTCATGAATGTCTTTTAGTGATTATTCATTGTTTTTTTCACTGTTGAATATCCACTGAGTACCTGAAACAGTGCCTAGCACATAGTGTCATAAATAAATACTTTAATAAAGGATGGTAGAAATGTCAGAGTGCCGAGATGTTCTTTAAAAGGGTGTACTGTATTTCTTACTAAACTGGTCCAGGTACAGCTGAGTAACAATTGTTGTTCGTGAGACAAAGTGTGAGTTAATGAATCACTACATCCTGTTGACTTTCTTCTAAGATGTTTCAGGTTTCTCCTCTGGCAGGATGCCCCAGGCTCAAGTGTGATAGGAGCTTCAGGTTCTGCCCGTATGGTCTTGGGCTTGTTTTGAAGACTGCACACTGTTGATCTCCAGGGGCTCCAAGGGGAAAAGGAGGACCTGTTCTTCCCTTGCAACTCATGTTTGCTTTCCTCCGATAGTGAAATTAAGCAGTCCATGCTCTTGGAAGCTGAACAGGGCAGTTGGTGGGAGAGACGGGTCATGGTGAGCACCAAGTGGGACTGAAAGAAATCCATCCCATTTCAGTGTGGTATAGCATGGAAGATGAAGGTGGGCTTCACCTGAATGGGCCACATTTTCCCAATGCTAATGGGGAATCTGCCTTAAGGTGGTCTTCTGTGGAGGCTGCCTAAATTCCATCCCAGTGTACTAAAATTGTGGGCACAAAAAGAGTCCTGTACACTTTTTCCCCTTGCCTGGTCCACAATTAGAGGTGTGGATAGTAAGAAAGTCAGTAAACTGTGCTGATAACTTTCTGTTGAACAGAATAGCTCAAAAGCATCTCAAATACCATCTTAATGAACTGACCAAATTAATGTAGCCTTTTTTGGTCATTTAGTGGAAAGAGCCTGGACTTTGCATTTATACCGATCTGGCTTCAAATTCTGGCTCTGCCCACATAATACATTGGTTGTATGACTTATGTCACATGAATGAATTTCTTAGCATCTGAATATTCTATCTTGGAAAATGGGAAGAATAACTCCAACATTTCAGGGGTTTGTGAATATTAAATAGGATCATCAAGGTGATCATTTGAAATCGCATTAATCGCATGTGATAGCACTTAATCTGTTTTCTCTTCCTTTTTAGAGATCAGCTAAGGGCTTGGGACCACCTGGTTCTTTAAGCACAGCCCTTTGCTATACTAAGGACAGTGGTCTTCCAGTTTTAAAATAGAAGTCTACAGCCATTTCAGAAATTATAAAGGTTTGCTAGAAGTCCCTAATGCCCACTGTTACTCTGTAATTATATGAGATCAGTTTGGAGACTTGACTGTCCTTACCATTCTGTATGCTGCCAATCTGACTGAACAGTAGGCTTGACCAGAAGACAGATCCTAGGCCTTACATGGTAACTTACACACAGAGAGCAGCCCGACAGCAAATCCCGCAGAGCTCAGATTTCTACTGATAGAATTCAACCCTAGACATAAATTACACGGTGCTCACAAGGCAAATGAAACACAATCTATCAAGATGGAATCACCAAGCTTGCACCTTGCAGCCAAAATGGATGTGATTGAAACAAGTTTTTTTGCAGATTCTTATTTCGGATTCTGACATTTTCCGACAGTTTGTTGAAAAGTTTTCTGAAGTAACTGAAAAGTAATTGTATTTTTTGGCAACATGGAATCCCTAGGAAAGCACCTAAAATGCAGCAGCTGCTGGCATAGTAAAAGGAGATATTAGATTATAGATATTCTGCCAGAGATTTAAAGGTATTTTTGTACACTGAAGAATTGCAACTTAAGTATCTTACTTTACCCAAATAACACATTTTTGCCTTCAACACAAGATGCTAATAGTTTATCAGCCTACCAAAACCTCTTGACCAGCCTAGTCTCAGAATAAACAATATGCGTTTTGAGAAAATGAGTGAGCATAGTTGATTATCAAACTGTTTGGTCTTTCCCCCCATCTGATAGGTGAAAAATTGTATCTCCTGGTGTATCAGGTATCCTGCCAGGTGTAAGCAGGTCCTCAGCTCTTCTCTCCAGCATCCCTGTAAAGTCTCTGTGGGAAGCAGGTGCTAGGCTTGGCAGCTTGCACCCTGGCAGCTGATGTGGGGTTCGTTATCATTTCTGCAGCTACTCTATGGGGCACTCATTATCCACACTGCCTTCAAGCAGTGGTCCAGATGGTCTTCACACTGCCATGTGGGTTAGGGAAGAGCTGCAGACAGGGCAGCAGTGACCAGGTGTGTGATGTGGGCCCTGTTGTGTGTCGGGGCATAAAAGGGAGGCTGGGAGGGAGAAATGTACCTCCTTCAGACTGTTCGCTCTCCTCCCACTGGCATCTATTCACTAGGGATTATAGGGCAATCACACCTGCAGAGACTGCTTCAACTTTTTTGTATGCTGCAAGTGAAATAAGAGAAGATGAACAAGAAGGTATCCTACCTTAGGGCAAGGCAGACTTTTAGGTCTCTCTCTCCCATCAACAGAACATAGGCAAGTAGAAGACAAATAATGCAATATATGTTAAGGAAAAAAAAAAAAGAAGAAGATAGCAGGAGGGGAAGAATGAAGAGGGGGAAATCGGAGGGGGAGACAAACCATGAGAGACGATGGACTCTGAAAAACAAACTGAGGGTTCTAGAGGGGAGGGGGTGGGGGGATGGGTTAGCCTGGTGATGGGTATTAAAGAGGGCACGTTCTGCGTGGAGCACTGGGTATTATGCACAAACAATGAATCATGGAACACTACATCAAAAACTAATGATGTAATGTATGGTGATTAACATAACAATAAAAAATTTTAAAGAAAAAAACGAGTTCACAGATTATTTAAAAAAAAAGAAGACAATATCCTATAAAACTCATTTGCAAAAATCATCCTTTATTGAATTTCCGGTATTAAAATAATTTCTCTGTTCTACTAGATATGTGACTATGTTCTCATTCCCTGACATATCAGTGTCTTTTTTCTTTTCTGAATTAGTCTCCGCTTACTCTAATATCACTTAATTTACTTAATTTTGCTATAAAATTGATTGTGACCTTCATCAGGTGACACATCTTAGCATCAATTCTTTTGGCCTGACCTGAAACTATTTTCTCCTCCTTGCTGCGTAAGTATTTATCAACAAATTTGAAGAATCGCCTTAGCATTTATTAATTCATTTAATGAATGCTTTTACCAGGCATTGTGCTAGGGTCTAGGAGTAAAAAAGAAAAATGAAATATTGCCCCTGTTCTCAAGGTGCTTATAGTCTGAGGCTACACTTATTTCCCAAAACATGCTGCAGAGAAAACACGTTCCTGTAGCTGTTTCACTCCACCCCCCTTTAAGCCTCCCCAGATCCCCCCTCATCAAACATATTTTTTGAAATGTTATACACAGTGTACATCAGCATATTAAAAGCTCTGGAGGTTTGGTGATAAGGAATCCTATTAAATTTTATATTACTCAGATAAATTTGGACAGACGTTTTGTGTAACACCTGCTGGTGGCCCAAGAAACTAGCATTTCTCAAACAACAAATGAAAAAATGTTTTTCTGAACATCTTTCCCATTCTAGTGGGGTAAGAATTCGAGAGAAACATTAAGATCTTAGACTTCCCAAATAGGTTATCAAATTCAGAGCATTTTAAGGAGAGAATGCGTGTTATGTATTTGAAAGAGTTGTATGCAAGTTCAAATTATGCGTTGTTATCACTTACATACTTGCATTTTAAAATTCTGAACTCCTACAGGGAAGGTTTAAAGGATTGTCATAACAGATCACCTTTCCTTGAAACTTTATCATTGTGCTTCACCAGTTTCCTCCTAATTTTGTAGATCTCCAAACACTGTAAAGTATCTGGGCCTTTGTTGTAATTAACAAGATCTCAGGAAGATCATATGGTTAGTCGCCTGGCATGGGTTGGAAGCAGGAGTCCCCATCCTTTTGGAGGGCCAAGGCTTACTGTTTTCTAATGCTCTGACCTCACTGAGGAATTCCTGATAGCATCTGGCTCTGTCACGTTCCTGCTTGAAATACTCTTGAGCAGCTGCCCCTCACAGTAGGGTAGCTGCGAGTGACTGGCTGGGGATCCCTGTTGTAAAGGACAGCTGCAGGGTGATTTTGGTCATGGCTGCCAAGAGGCAGAAGTTGAGTGAAACATTATAGAATTTTCATTATTCACAGTGGCAGTGTGTTCATGGCCAAACAAAGAGGGTACCAGTTGCATACAGAAAAAAAATTGTATCCATTTTTTTCAAAAACCTCACTAATGTCCTTTCATTCCCAGAAAGTGGAACAAGCAAAACAAAACTGAAGGTAAATTGAATATTTCAGCCCTGGCCAATGCTGCCTAGTTTATATATCCTTGGCCTGAGAAACTGAGCAGTACTACTGCTAACATCTACCCTTTTTGGAGCCCTTTTTCCAGTACCAGATACCACTGTCTATAACCATTATCTGAATTTCTCCTCCCAACACATGTAGGAAGTAACTGTCTTTTTACAGATGAAAAATCTGAGATGTTGAGAGGCGTATAACTTGCCCAAGGTCATATAGCTAATAGCTTATGAGTCAGAGACTCAAACTGAGACCAACTCAAACAGGGACTTACTGGAAAGTCCATGCCATTGACATATGGCTGGGTGAGTTTCTGAAGTCTAAGAACAGTAGCTGTTGTTTAAAGAGATGGCTTTTCCCAGCAATAGTACAAGGTAGTATTTCTAAGCCAATGTGAACAACAGGAAATGAATTTAGCAATTGAATTCCATTTTTGACTGCTAAATTTCAGTGTAAATTTACAGTGTCAATTACTATTCTGGCTTTCCCCTTCAATAAATAAAGACGCTAAATGATTTTTTGTGGACATGAAAATGACTACCCTGCTTATCCCAATTTAATAGCTTCTTTTAGATTAAGATGGCTTGATTATTGTTTGCTTCTGTTTGTTTGCTTCTGTTCTTCAAGCGCCATCTTGTCCCCTGACTACACTGACTGAAATGGGGATCAATCAATCCTTAGTTCTCTGCTGAGGGGACAGGGTGGGAGTGGGATATGCATGTGAATTGGGCCTGAAGTTTGTGGAATACAGTCATTATTCCACAAAGGCAAAGCTTGGAAACATCATGATTCTTGTGGAAATGGAAAACCCTCTGAGGGAATTGCAGTCAGGCTTCCATCCATGTTGAAGGTGTTGTGTTAGTGCTAAGAGGTGCATTTCTTAGGAGTGCTTTTCTTTCTGAGCACATCTTAGGATTTCCTTTATGGCTGCTGAAAGATTTTCTTTTCCTTTCTTTTAGAGATTAAAACGGGATTTTATTCTTAAAGAGCTCAGTTCCAGTGTGAGAAGTACAGTGATGTCCTGTTCTCTTTCACGCGGCTCTCAGGGAAGGCAAGATTGGAGGCCGGCCTCTTCATCTCCCAGCTACTATAGATGGGTTGATGGAGGCATCAGGAGGTCTTCAGAAGACCTTTTGACTAAGAGATCAGAAATAACTTCTCTGAGATAGTGAGGGGAGGGCCTCGGGCCAGATGTTATTGTATTTTCCTCATCCCAGAGTTCTCACGATTCATCCCGATCTCTTCATTGCCAAGTTTTGACACAGAAGTTTCTTTTTTGATAAGGCTGAATGCTTGGGGCTGTTGCTCACGATTCTCACTGCAGCCAGTACTAAGGTTTTGGTCAGTATTTGAGATAAACTTTTATTAGAGTGTTTCCGTTACGATGCTCCAAGGCCGTTACATCAAGGAATAGACACATTTATCTTGTCCTGATTTAATTGCAGAAAGCAAGGTTGGTTTTATATGCTATAAAGCTGTTTTCAGGGAAGACAGAGCTTCATATCTATAGTTCCAGGGTTTCGTTTTGTTGAAACCTTCAGTTTCTCTTAACACTGCTGAAATTATAATGCAGTTTCACTTTATGAGCCCCTGAAATGGTGGCTACAGTCACCGCCTGGTTTACCAAATTGACAATGACATGTACAATATGGAGTGCTAGGAGCCAGCTCAGCCAGATCTGTGGCAGCATTTCACAGGATTTGCATGCTCTGCCTTAGGAGACTGCTTTGTAAATGTTCATGCTGCTGCCAAGAGGATGTTTTCCCCCACCCTTGACCATGTTGCTTTTCTCCTTAACAATAACTCCACAGAGCCCACCTGCACCGCCCTACTATGTCAGCCTTACGTCCTTGACCAAGGTGCTTCAGTGAACCAGTCACCTCTAATTGCTCCTCTTAGGCTTTTCCTCCCTCTCTTAGCTCAGGTCAGCTTAGTGTTGGCCACTTGGCAAAGATAGACCCACTTCTTCCAATCATCCAGCTTTGTATACCTTGAGTACCATATCTTGCTCCCTGGATGAACTGGCTAAAATGAGATCCATCCATCAATCTTCAGGCCATTGGTTTGCTGAAACAGAAGCACTTCTTCTCCTTCTTCTCCTTCTTCTCCTTTTTCTCCTCCTCTTCCTCTTCCTCCCCCTCCTCCCCCTCCTCCTCCCCCTCCTCCCCCTCCTCCTCCTCCCCTCCCCCTCCTCCCCCTCCCCTCCCCCTCCTCCCCTCCTGCTCCCCCTCCTGCTCCTCCCCCTCCTCCCCCTCCTCCTTCCTCCTCCTCCCCCTCCTTCTCCTTTCTTTTCTTTTCAAAAGGAATTTTTCACTTGAAACCAAGTGAAAAGCAAGCAAGTACTTAAGTGTAGAACTTGACGAATCAAATACCTCTAGGTCCTGGCCTTTTCCACTTCAGAATCAGTGTTTCCTATTGGACTGGACACAGAGGTCTGTTTCTTTCAGATAATAAGAAAAGATGATTGCCACACATCAAAATAACGGGCTCCTCTCATCTCCCAAATTTCTCTTAGTGCAATCCTAAGATGCGCCCCACAGTAGCCCTTTCCAAGTCTATCATTAATGATAAATGACAAAATTATACGTTCTACAAATATATCAAATGTTATTTCAATCTAGGATTTAAAAAAGGGGGTCCTTCTTTTTCATCACCCCTGAACATGAGCCTTCACATCTTATTTCATTTACTAGGGTACTCTGGTACTTTGAAGTTAGTTCCATTCCATCCTTTGCATCACCTGAATCCCAACTCTTTTGGAAGATTTCCTTTGGTGTCAAGCCTGGCTCTAACTCTCCTGTATCATACTCCAATTGATTGGAAGAACCTCTAAAGATGTCCATGTCAGTTCTTACTTCGTTCCTATAAATAATCAGGGGACACCATCATATACACAGTACGTGGTGTGTTCATATATTGTTTGATGTCCTACAGAGGTTATCCACTCCCTAAAGACAAGGGCTGTGTATTTGACAGTCTAGAGCTATGACATACATATCTGGCCACCTAGAAAACACTATTTAATGGTAATTATGTGGAATTCAGGAATTGGGAGGTACCTTACCCATAACTTCAGGATAACGAGTTACTTCCTTTTAGGCAAATAGATTGATTCTAGAAGTGAAGACACTTAGAAATAATACCACTTTGAAAAGGAAATAGCAAAAAGGTTGCTAATTCTCAGTGGAGAATCTATCCCTCTTATAAAATTCCATTGTATCTGTACCTTTTATGGCAAATATTAATTTTTATTTTAAATTATAGTTGAAGGTACAGACATAAGATCTCTGAGGACAGAATTCCTGTTGCAATCATCTTGATATATTCTTCATATTCACATAAGCACCATGTCTTGCAAATATTAAGTCCTCAGTGAACTTCTGAATTAGTGGAGATGGGGTGGGCCGTGGAGCCATAATGCCAGGGGAAGTGGCTTGAACTGGTAGGCTATCTGTGTTATTGATTTGGGCTCCCTTTCTATAGGTCAGGGCCCCTTTACTACATTTTTGCTCTCTTCACCCCATCCCTGATCTCTATCTGAAGGGTCAATACCTATAGAAAAATTTCATGAACGTTATTTTCAACTTTTCACCTATTAATTGCATACGGCGTAGAACTAATTCTTACTTCGTACTTTTGTTTCTTTCTCTTTATCCCTCTCCTTTTGTTCTTCCTTTCCCGCATCTCTCTTTCCACCCACATCTCTTTCTTTCTGAAAGCCTTCCTCCCACACTGATTCACTTTCTTCCTACAGAGATGAACATAAAAGAGATGAGAACAAGATAAAACAGATAAATACATATATGGAGTGGGATGGAGTATACAACACAGTTACTGAGACTGTCTTTATTCTGTGTATATATACCTTAATGTCTGCCTCATAGGATATTTACTTAGGTGATTTTTAAAAACCAGTTCCTTTTCATAATAGGCGTTCTATTGTTAAGTGATTAAATGCAGTATAAAATGACAAAACAGTTATGGAATGTTCAGTATATTCCCAGGTAATTGCAACAATTGTGAACTTAATTCCTTTTTCCTTTCACAAACATTTGTTAAGTACAGACTATATGCCTGGCAAGACGTAGGACACCGAGTATACAAAGCTGTTAAGACATGATCCTTGCCTTTAATGAGCTTTCCCAATTGGGAGGGTGAAATGACAAAATCCCACCTCAAAAAGCCCAGGACAATATTAACTCTTCGGTCAGATTTTCTAGGAAATGTTCTTGTTTTGTAGAAAAATACTGCATGAATCTTCCTTTCCAGCACTCCAGAGTGAATGAGAGAGAGAAACCAGTTCTCCACCCCCGATATCATTTCAAACTTACGAGTGTTAATTCAACACCTGTTTGATATTAGTTTTACTAATTGCACAGAGAAGGAAATAATGATGTCACTGGGCAGTTTCTATTCTGCTTATACAGCTTTACCTAAGTTTAGTTAGTTTACTTGTCCTCAAGCCTCACAGAGCATCAGAATCACCGGGCCGCTTCTAAATAGACCCATTCCCAAATATTCTGATTGAATTGTCTGGGTCATGGGGAGGTGTTCAATCTCTCAAGAAGATTTTAATGTACAAATTGGGTTGAGAAATGCTGATGAAATTGGTTGGTTATTAGCTGGATCACTCCTCCTCCACAAAAAATTTAAAATAATCATAAATAGCAAGAACAGTAATTTAAGGCATTTAAATAGAAGAGGTTTGGGGTAGGGATAGAATTCAAACTTTAGTTCCCTAAAAGGAGGAAACAAATTAGTGCTTTAGGAAACAGAATTTTTCCTGGCACAAATTCTGAGAGAAATTCTCATGCTTGATGACAAAGTAAAGGCAGCTTTTAAAAAACTACGTTATTGAAGCTTTATTGAGGTATAATTAAATGCAAAATCCTGTATGTTCTAATGTATACAACTTGATGTGTTTAGAGGTAAGTATATACCCATGCAATACTCACTGCAATGAGGGCAGTTCTTAAAGGGATTATAGGGCTATGGTTTTAGTGTATAGTCCTGAGGTCTTCAAATGACGCACAGACAGAACTTAGAGTACAATGCTAGAGGAATAATCAGATAGCGTTGCCCCTACACCTTATCATACCTCACACTTTGAGGACATTACCTTCAAACAGCTCCTCATGGGAGCTGGTATTAAGCACACCAAACGTCTACATCCTTAGGAGGGCCTGAATGAAATGATCTTGTCACTGCTAACTCATTGGCTTTGAAAACCATGTAGTTGAATAGTGGGTAGGGATATTTTATGATGAAAATAAGTCACATTCTCCTTTATGTAGAAAGGTGGGAGTATCTGAAATCCAAGCTAGCATATTTCTTAGGAAGCATTTTTGAATTCCCTAGATCACTTGAATCTTAACGCTTAAGACCCCATTTACTACACTGGGGTGTAACCTAAAACAAGTTTGGGCCCCAAAAGTATTTAGGCCCACACTAAGCAGTGTAAAAGAAAACTATGTGCCATACATTTCATGTTTCTTTATATAAAGAGCTCCTTGAACGGATAGAAAATTCAAAACACAGTAGAAAGGGGATCAAAGGTTATATAAGACAGTTCCCCAAAAAGACATATAAGTAGCTTTTTAGAAAAGAAAGAAAATGCTCAACTTCACTTATAATAAGAAAAAATGCAAACTAAAATTCTGATAGGTCATTTTTAAAATCTATCATATTGGTAGATATCCAAAAATTACACAGATTGTGGGGAAACATGGACTCTTATACATTACTGATGAGAGTATAAGTTGACATAGCTCTATGCATGACAGTTTGTCAATATCAAACAAAATTACAATTCACATAACATTTGACCCAGCAATTCACCTTCTAGAAATTCAACCTGCAGCAATGTACAAGGTTACTGCCACAGAATTATTTGTAAGATCAAAATTTGGATAAACCTATATGTCTGTATTGTAGTATCATTATATGGTATATCCATAAAACAGAACACTATGAAACCATTAGAAAAACATGGGGGATTATTTAATTTACCAATTAGGAATGATCTTCATCTACTATTGAGGAAATGAGGGTACATATATACATGCACACACATACACAATATATATGTATAGAATTTTATATTTATATTTATATATATTTTATATATATGTTATATATTTTTATATTTATATATATATAAAATTCAAAAAGAACAAAAAGCAGCACCCATTATCCCATTATATATATATGATTCAATTATATATATATATATATATATATATATATATAATGATGTTCCTTTTGGTTCTTTTTGAATTATCAACCACATGAATGTATGTACCATTCAAAAGTAAAGTTACGGGCTATTGTTGCCAGTTATCAAAAACAGTCACAAGAACAAGCAAGTAATATTCTTACATGAAATCCCATTCTAAGGCAAAATGGCCCCCTGGTGTGCCTACCTCCATGGGTACAAGTTCAAAACCAAGTCATTTTCCATGTTTACCTGCTCTGTAGAAATATTCATTATTGACCTCTCTTACATTGGAGAATGTGAACAAAAACAATGATTGGAATTTGACTGCTCTAGTTAATGAGAAACTCACTCCTCACTGCCATCCATGACGGAGCACATTGTCTTCCTGAAAAATTCTCCCACATACTCCAACTTTGAACTCCTTTTCCATAACTCCTGATTCTTCTGGTCTTAGTCTACCCATCTATTCCTCCAGAATATACCTGAGTATCTGGGTTGGGTTTCCCTCCCATGTGTTCCCAAGTACCCTATTAACCATCAGAGTGATCTTTATCCTTCTCTATTGCAGTCACCTATTAACTTGTCTTTCTCCTCAAGATTCTAAGTTTCCTGTAGGGACAGGGACTGGGTCTTAATGCACTCCCTGTTGTTTCATTAACATCTGCCACAGAACTTGCCCAGTAATTTGCACTTATAAATATTTGTTGAGTGAATGAAAAAGGGGCAGTTCTGTTATCAAAGATAACTCCTAAATCACAGTAAGGAAACGGATGCTCTTAGCATAAGCTCTTACTCGGTTTTGGAGAGCAGGGAGAATAGGGGAGACAATTTCTCAAAAATAAACTCTGCAAGGTCATTAGAATGTAAATTTAGCAAAAGATAACTTTAAACGCATCTTTTTTATTTTTTTTTAAAGATTTTATTTATTTATTTATTTGAGAGAGAGAATGAGAAATAGAGAGAGCATGATAGGGGGGAGGGTCAGAGGGAGAAGCAGACTCCCCGCCGAGCAGGGAGCCCGATGCAGGACTCGATCCCGGGACTCCAGGATCATAAAGTGTTACCACTTGTCTTGATTCAGTTACTTGCAGTTCTCTGTTTCTGGGGTGAAGAACGTTGACACTAACTCTGTTCACATTTTTCTCCCCTTCCCCAGATAACCTAGCAGGTAACCAGGTGCCCTGCCTCTGAGCTGAGAGTTGGAATATCATTTTCACCATTTTTGCATCTATTCTGTTCAAACAAATGGACCATTAATTTGAAGCATGGTATTTTTGGAAGTTAAATAAATCTGTGGGAGAGCACTTAAAATTAATGTTCAGAATTATTGTCAGAGGACCTATTTTCCTCCAACCAAAGTTTATGCATCAACAGATCAATTGCAAGTCATGACAGGGCATGGAGCCAGTTTCTCGTCCTTTCAAAGTTTAGTGCTGACAATAACACTTGAATTTTATGTGTATATCCACATGCACACTGCCCAATTTGGCTGCTGTCCCCTAAAAAGCTGGTGAGTATATGACTGGCCAATGACTCCAGGCATGGACAGAAAAGAAGAGAGACCTGGGTAGATAGAAGCTGAAGTATCCAGAGCAAAAACTAACATTTATAACCCCCTTCTGACATCTGCTTTCATAATTAAACGGAATATATTAGGGAGGGAAAGGACATTTTGTGGACAAATCCCTTACTATACTGAGAACATTTTGCCTTTCTAAGAATAGGAATTTGTTCAAAAGCCTGATGTTTGTGTGTGTTGGTTTCTGCATAAGATTTACTTAACTCTCATTGTCTTTGAAATTTTTGTTCCCTTTCAAACTAACTTAACTGTTCTTTTTTTAAAAAAATAGATTTTATTTATTTATTTGAGAAAGAGCGCAAGCAGGGGGTTGGAGGTTGAAGAGGGAGATAGAGAAGCAGACTCCAACCACGCAGGGCTGGATTCCAGGACCCTGGGATCATGACCTGAACTGAAGGCAGACGCTTAACCAACTGAGCCACTCAGGCGCCCCTTAACTATTCTTTCTTGATTGAATCTTTTCTTTTAAAAGGAAATGCAGTGGAAAATATTTGGGATGTCATTATTAATACCAAATAATCAAAACTACCTTTCTTCCCCCACCTCACCTTTACTGTCAACCAACTTTTGGTATTGACTCTAGCTACTGCCAGAGTACAATGTGGAACAAATGAAAATGCCAGACTCTTTCTTCTGCTCTAACTCATCCCTTATGAGAGGTTGGCTCATGCCCTCTAGACTTTGGCAGGCAGGATTGTGCCTTCTTCTTTCCCCACTACTCCCTGCAGGAATTTGTATGTTCCCTAGGAGTTGAATAAATGTTTTAAAACAAGCAGTGTGATGGTTGCAGCTTGGAGTAGAGCCCATTATGAGTTGAAAAGAATTCCCAGCTGCGTTTTCGCTAGTCCAGAACCCAGCTGTAGCAGTGCACAGGGGATTCTATTTCTTAAGCCCTGTATGTATATATACATATTCACATCAATGCATATGAGTGCATGACTTTGAAGCAGTTGGGAAGCCCTGAACCTTAGAGATGAATTCATTTTCTTTGTGAGATAGACCTGAGTATCTACAGAGACAGGGTAAATATATCGTACTTCTCTGTTTATTAAATTGTAGAGATTCTCAGCATGATTTCAGACATTAGGGCCATCAAAAGATACGAAAAGCACGGACATTCACGTTAAAGTAGGTAAGGGCATGGAAACAAAAAATAATAATTCAAGGTAGGTCAAGGGATATCAGCATACATTTAAAAAAAGATCAATGAGGTTTAAAGTAAATTCAAGATTAGTGTTATAAAAGGACTCCTCTCTGGCCTTCAATAACATAGAGTAAGTCTGAATTTCCTCCTTACTGGGGGAACTGATTCTCATAAATAGATGCTGAATTCCCCTTTAAGATTACATGTAAGCAAGGGAGAGGTAGTTATATTGAAATTAAAAGGGGAATTTGGAAGAGAGAAGGCAATGATGCTCTTCTAAACAAAAAAGAAAATTATAACTCTAGGTATCCATCACTTTTCATGGGATCAAGAGCCAGTGAAGCTCAAGAGCCTAATCCAAAGACAAAGTCAAAGAAATGTGTCTCCAACTTTCCCTAACAGTTCTTATCTGATAACCAATAAAGTCCATCATTTGCCACTTTAGTTACAAGATATAATCAGTCAAAATAAAACGTCCAATCCAATATCCCCCATCATCAAACCTGAGGCCATTTGTATCTTGACCTGTATTTCTCATCGTCTGACACTGACTATAACCCGTGTTGGGTTTCTGAGTGCCTGATTGACCTCAGATCTCTGTATCAAGTTTTGAATGCCAGTTTTCCCTAAAACCTGAGCTTAGTTTTTGCTCTCTTTGTTTACTGGCTCACCCTAGTGTCATCATTATCTGTCAGTTTAGCAGCTTTTGAAACATTGTCCTCCCTGGGATCATTCACATCCTCCTTGAAAATCCCAATAACATGAAAGGAGTTGTAACACTAAAAGAGCAAGCCACAAACTCCTCAACAAATCAAAAGGAAGAAGCACAGCAAAGGCTAAAATGACCAAATGTCTAAATGTCCTCAAAAAACCTGGGCAGGATGGAGGAGGAAGAAAGCTGTTCGGGAAAGGCGTTGCTATGCCTAGAAAGACAAGGACAGTGTTTCAGACTTAATTGCCAGCAATTTTCTCTGCATTCATTATGCTCATTCACAAGCCTAGTGTTATTTTGATGTCATTATCCCGCGAATGGCCTTGGTTTTATTTTTTAGAATACAAGAAAGGGACAAAAAGCATTTCATCAGGAGCCTGTCAGGCAAGCATTCTCTTCACAGAGAAAGAGAGTGGTTGAATCTATGTCAGCGGAACTATTCATTACACACAGTTTCCCTCGAGCTAGAAAGCCAGTGTCCAGCGTATGACTTGCAGTCCTTTTTTTCTCAACAGCGACAGTGGGGTCAGATTTGGGGTCTGATTCCTGAATCTGTGTTGGGCCGCGACTCCTTGGCAGCGGTATTTTTATGACAAAAGGAAAACACGCAGCTGACTGGGATTTAGAGCTTTGCTCAAGGTCAAAGGGGGCACCTCCATGTGACAAGCTTCCTCTGCAAAGCCCAGGGCACCAGCAGAATCAAAGTTATTTGGTAAGTCATATCAGGCAGCCAAGAGCGTCCATTAAGGCTCTTTGTAGAGAATTTAGGGTATTAAAGTGAAATAGAAGATATGGCCCCTTCTTTTTAGATGTGTGAAATCTAATGGAGGGAAAAAAAATACACGGGCAAGAAAATGGGACAGTTACAAATGAAAATAGATAGGAACACTTACAGAAGAGCAGCAGAAATATGCAAAGATGGTCACTATGCTAATTGGACATGTACAGAGATATATATTCATGTGCTAAGATGGCCTGGGAGTAGCTGGGGGGAAGAAAAAGTCTGTGTGACCTTAGCAGTGTGAAAAATAAGATTTTTGGAAAGATATTTCAGCTTCAGGTGACTTGATAACCCACTCCCCCTCCAGAGTCTAGACCCTATGTATCCCTTCCACTCTGTCTCGTATTGAGAATGACTAAGCTTAATGCCAAAAAACACAATGGGGAAGGAGAGGAAGCAGACACTTGGGCTGGGGGGTGGAGAGGATTTAAAAGAGTATAAAAGAGGGACTCTATGGAGAATTTGCCAACAACTGATAGAGTCGACATGTACAGCTCTCCAGAAGGTTAGAAATGTGTGCCCATGCCTGTAGATGAGGCATGGGAACAAGTTAAGCAGACTAGAGACACCTACCACAATTTGATTATGTCCGGTAGATTATATTACTTGAATCTAAGGGGAAGAACTAAGAATAGTTTAAGGGATTCTTTGTAATGTTGGCCTGGCGGAGGGAAGGGATAAACCACCATGTTAGAGGCCCTTCCATAGCCTATCTCTGGTCTGCAGACAGTGTTCTTCCAGAATAGAAGGTAGAGGAAGTCAAGGCAAGCCATGAAGTATCAACCAATCCACTGTCCAGGAAAGAAGGCCATCTGACTTTCCAAACTGCTCCCCTCCCTGGATGAGGCAGAAGGGCCAGATTACAGAGATGTGGACACATGTTAAGTATAAATTGTTTGACAGACAGAGGAGTTGGCCTAATAAGAGAGTCCAGGGAGCACGACTTAACAAATTTACCTTCAGTTACCTTTTCTAATGGATTGCCCAAAGACCTTTTTGTACAGTTTGCACGGCAAGTTGGCTTTTGATGAACATGCATAATGGGTTATGGTAAAACCATACCATTTTTTTTATTTGCACTGGAATTGCATCCAAAGCACAATGCTGTATCCAGTGTACCACCTCTCAGGTATAAGCTTCAACAGAGAAGGGGGAAGGCTGACAATTCCTTAGCTCTCCCTCTTCCAAAGGCTTCACTGTGAAGTGACATTCTTTGTCCTAAACTCTAGGTAAGAAAGTGGTATAAAGTATCCCAGAAACCCTCTCCAACAGGTTTCCGCTGCCACAAGCCCTCCTTTGCGCTGAAGGAGGAAAGAATTTTGATTATGGTAAAAACATACCTTCACTAGTTGCTAAAAGTGTTATCCAATGTGTCTCCAAATAAATGCCCCAAAGCAACTTCAGGGACAGAGTTCTTCCTCTTCTGTTGCCTTTTTATGCAAAATCAATTCTTTTAAACAACAAACATAGATAAAATTAACACCAAACATAATCAGGAGAGGTGAGCTGGAAGAATTACACATCCTAGAAAAGATGCACCTATCAATACTTCTTTTTATAAATTATTACTTTTAAAGTTATCTTTACATTTTGTTTCATGATCTTTGTATTTCAGAAACCAACTTTAATAATCTTTTCCTCACTAGGGCCATTGTGGGGTAAAGAACTTACACTAGCGACGGACGAGGGTTTGCAACTTGTGCTTTTTGTAAAAATGAAGTATTACAAGTGACAGCAGGAATAATGAATTGCAAAACTATAGTGGCAGAAATCCTGGAGATTTTTCATGGAAGGGTTAGAATTACCACAAACTTCCCTCCTTATCCTAGCAGCCTTCAACCCAGTGTAATGGGCAGAGCTTTGCTCTCAAACAAGAGCCCTCCATCATCATGTAGAGAACTGTGTGTGCAGAGTACGTGTCGTGAAGTAGCTCAGAATTCATATAATTTTCTTTACAATTAAATTTCTTGCTAACAGTTTATGAGTGGATTCATAAGAGGTTAATTCTATAGAGAGCAGGAGGAAAATAACTATTAAAAACAAGACAGTCACAATTCACCACAGGAACATTTGCCAACATAAAATTTTGGCCCAAGATACTAATATTGACCTGTGGATTACAACCTTTAGTATGACTGTGGCCATCTACAATTAATTGAAAGGAAATCATTTCCTAATTAGGATTGCCACCCACCCAGAGCCTGGGGTTAAAAGTAGCAAGGGGAAAAAGAAAGGAAAAAACTTCCGCACACTAATTTCATAATCTTTTCTATTTTTAATGCTCAGCTGCCTTAAGGTAGCTCTAAGAAAATGAAATCTGAACCTAAAAATTTAAATATGGTATTAATTCCTTTTCTAAAAATTAGATTATTGATTCTCCAAACATTTGATGGCTAACTAGCATTTGTCCCTGGGATTGAGTCTTATTGTATGATACAGAGGCAGTATCAAAATCAGGAAGATTTAAATTTCATTCCAAGTTCAAGTACCTAAATAAGGAGCACTTATCCTTTGGGGTCTTATCTGTTCTTCCTCCTTTGGGGAGAGGTGAAAGTTGTGGCCGAAGAACACAGGCCTTGGTGTCAGGGGGTGGATGATTCACATCCACCCCCTGACTAGCTCTAGGCCTTAGGAAAATCACTTCATCCCTGTTAGCCTCAGTTTCCACATCCAAAGGGGATAAACCTGCCATACGTATCTATAAGGTCATAATGACACACAAATCTGATGAACAGAGTCTAGAAGATCACCTGGTTCCCACATTTGTATTCAAAATGTTGTTTATTCCCTTGCCACCAAAGAACAGTGAGCCAATAAGGAATCTTTTCCCTCCAGATAATAGCAAATACAACCCTAAGGGGATTGCGTAAGAAAGGGAATTCATCAGCTCGCATCTTTGAAAGTCTAGGGATAAGGTTGGCTTCAGGCAGGGCTTAGTCCCGAGTCAGGCATGACTCAGATCATGTCTTTGGGCCCAGTTCTCCCACTCTTGGGCTTCACTGTTTTCTGTGCTGGCCTCACCCTCTGGCTGGCTTCCCTTGAGGCAGCAAGATGGTTGCAGCCCAAAGCCTCCTAACTTCTTATGGCCGTAGCCTGTGGAATAATAACAATATTAACAATATTGTTATTGTTAATAACATAATAATAATAATAATAACATTGACAACAATGGAAACAACAGCAGCCACTATCTACTGATCCATGTATTAAGTGCCTTTTTGTTCTTTTTTTCCCCTTATTATATATACTTAAGATGTATAACTTGATGATTTGACATATGTGTATGTTGTGAAATATTTACTATGATCAAAGTAATTAATATCCATCTCAGCTGCCTTTCTAAGCAATAGGTAGGTAGACACAGGTAGCGATATAGATATATAGATGGGGGTATAAGCCTCCATTAAATTGCTTCTAAAGAAAATTAAAATGAGGGTAATTGAATTGATTTTATATATGCTTTATGTTGGGTAAGATTGTGCATCATTGAATCAGATTCCTGAAGCCCTAGGGTCCCACAAAGGTCTCAGGGACTCAGGGGGTGGAGGTGAGGGATAGAGATGGAGGATCCTTCTTGCAGAGGGCAAAGAAGCTGAGCAGGATGGCTCCTGGGTCTCCTTTCCCTGATTCAACGAGACTGGTTCTGCTTTTATGCTTTACAGAGTAGAAAATATGGGTATATATTATCAGGGAGCTTAAAAATAAAGTTTGAATAGCTCTGAGATAGCATATGGATTTATTAGACAGAGTTCCTCAAATTTATTATTTCAGAACATTTCTCTATATTCCAGTGATCAAGTCCTTGACTGGGAGAATAACCATCATCATGACACAGTCTCCATGAGAAAATTCAGATTCATCTTATGTACTTCAAATCACATGCCTTTTCCAGGAATGCAGCCTCCTATAGCACCATCTGGATGTGGCAAGTAAGACACAAGAGGTACCAACCTATGCAATAAGATTTCAATGAGGAAAAACTGGACTGTTGCTGGGGGGTGATCAATGATGCTTTCACAGAAGGGATGGCCTCTAACTGGGTTTTTGCTGGATTTCAATAGTCATAGGAAAGAGCAGGGCTTTCCACATGAAAGGCAAAAATGGAGGCAGGAACACAAAGGCATGTTTGGAGAACAGTATGAAGGATGATTTGGCTGGAACCTGAGTATCGTGTGGAGTTGTTATATGAGATTAGACTAAGAAGCTATCTTGGCCCGACATGGGAAAGGCCAAGAATGACAAATAATTCACCTTCCCTCCTGAGGTCCTTTGTACTTGCTCTTTTCCCTACTCAGAATGCTTTCCCCCCAGATCTCCAGATGCTGAGGTCCTGCTCATTATGTAGGTCTTCAATCAAAGTCATTTCTTCTAAAAAGTCTACCTTGACCAACTTGTGAAAACAATTCTCTTTCTATCCAGCAACTCACTCTACCATTACTACATTTCATTTCCTTCATAGCACCAAATTATCTTATTTATTTGTTTGTTTACTGCCTACCTTCTCAAAAGCCATGAAAACAAGAATCTTTTCCATATTGCTCACTGCCTAATCCCAACATGGCACATATTAAGTGCTCAGTAAATATTTGTTCAATGAATGATTGCATGAGTTATTCTTTAGACAATGAATAATGAAGAGCCATAAGAACTGAAACAGTCCCAACTGAAATGAAACAATCCCAGAAGTATTTGAAAAAAAATTATTTGACAGCAGATTTTAGGTTGTAATGAGGCAGTATGAGATTAAGGGCAGGAAGAATCAATTAGGAGGCCATTTTAATAGTCCAGAAAAGGATTAAGCTCCCAAACTCTGGCAGTGGCAAATGGGCATATATGTATGGACTGGATGAAAGAACTGTGGAGATCAAAGGCATGCCATTTGATGACTGATTAGATATGGAGGGTGAGGGACAGATGGGAATTAAGGGAATAGTGATACCGTACTTGGAAAGAGAGACTTTGGGAAAAGAAACTAGCTTTGACAAAGTTCATTTTGAAGCATCCTGAGCTTTAAGTGATGCATCACTTGGAAATGAAGTAGAAAATCAGGTAGGCAATGTGTGCCCTTGCCTGGAAAAATGCACTAGGGGAGGAAATAAAGGTCTGGGAGTTAGCAGCTCAGAAGTGGTAGCTGACTCCTTGAGAGTGAGTAAGGTCTCTAAGTGAAGGTATATTAAGAATCAAACAGAGGGCTGAGAATAGTGTGGAAAGCAGCTGTATTTCAAGGATGAGAGAAAGGAAGGGGGGCAGCAGGGATGGAAAGAGCAAATTGGGAAGGTAAAAAAGAGAAAATTGGGAAGAGAGCTTTTCAGAGTATCCATGGGGTGCCAGGAGATGGAGGATGAGGATGATGCACGTTGAGGACAGGAATCTCCCCCTTCTGTCTGCAATAGAAAGAGCAGTGTTCAGTGCACTCTACAGTTTATTATCACCAAGACCCTCCGCCACATTGCCATGCTTGCTAGCACCTACCCACATGTAAATTCTGCATAGCTCCTCAGAAAGCACACCTGTTCAAAGACCTTCCATAATTTAAAAACTCAGTTGCTCTTTACTGCTTTCCTGTATGTGCCTTTTTTCCTTAATACCCAGTACCTTATGGTTAAAATCTAGTTTGAATCTTTTAATTGCTAGGCATCAACAGTAGAGCCATGCAAATCACAATAACTATAGTAACAGTCCATAATAGTTAATCATTTACACCTAATCTCATTACCATTGCTATCGCTTGTCATCACTGTATGCCTATTAAATAGAATATAAGAAGGAAAAAAAAAGACAATGATTTCTCTCCTCTTTCAAAGCTGTGGGCTATCTTTCTAGTCTTCTCTGGAATGTGTCTCTATAACCTTGTTTTTTTGTTTTGTTTTGTTTTGTTTTGTTTTGTTTTTACTGAGGTCTCTCCAAATTTAAGTGAGAGTAGAACCTCTGGTGCAGAAAAAAACTCTGAATAGCACAAAAATTATGCAGAGGCATAACTAAGGAAATTTAGAGCTTTCACCATCCTTTCAGGATTCTCCTACTGAGAGTCAGGTTAAGTGGTAACAACTGCTGCCCAACAGGACTTTAAAAATCAGAGTGATCCGGGGCACCTGGGTGGCTCAGACGGTTAAGCGTCTGCCTTCATCTCAGGTCATAATCCTAGGGTCCTGGGATGGAGCCCTGCATCTGGCTCCCTGCTCCACGGGAGGCCTGCTTCTCCCTCTCCCACTCTCCCTGCTTGTATTCCCTCTTGCTGTCTCTCTCTCTCTCTGTCAAATAAATAAAATCTTAAAAAAAAAAAAATTTAAATCAGAGTGATCCAACATCTCCTCAGTCAGCCACATTTACTGAGCCCATGCTAAGTGTATGCATAGAAAGTGTGAAGAATATGCGGGGGGGTGGCACCAGCCACTCACAGACCTGGGGAAGGGCAAGCCTGGTGCACTGATGATTATGAGATAAGATGGAAGATGAGCGAGAAAGATCTGCAGCCTGTGCTCCTGAGCCCTGGGTTACTTTGTAACCCAGCTGTGGGCAGCAGATGAGGCAGATGGGCCATCAATCAGGACTGTGGGAGCCAAGACAAAAGCCATAGGAGAATGAGGGTCCGTGTCATAGTCCTAGATTCTTTGGGCTCAAAATATTGTGGGTCCCCAAGGACAAGATGAATTTGAGTATGAGATCCTATGGACTAGAGTTAGGCAGCCATTGACCTAAATTAGCCTTTCTGAAGAATGGGCATGAGTAGGGACAACAGGGAAACTGGGACCTAGTGCCTAAGAGAAAATTGCTACTGTCCCCATACTGAAAACTCTTGGTATTTGCCCAGTATACATGCAGGGGGAGGATGTTTTTTGGTATTAAAAGTTAGGAAGAAGATAGTTATCATCTGGAGCATTTGTCTCTTTGAGGTCTTTCAGGAGTCATTTGGGGGATTCCTATCGTATCCTACCTAAATCCCTGAGATTTAGGTAAACTTTCCTCAAATATCCACCCTCACAACTAGGGATTATTGAGGACCCACCACACAACTACTATACACTTCCAGACTTATTTTTTATGGCTCTCTCTGTCTCTACTCCTTTGCATCCATGTCTCAGCAAACCATGGCTCTCACCTGGGTGCAATACCTCATCCCTCATCAACTTTCACAAGAAATCCAATCACACAGAGTACATCATAATTTTTGTAGTTTTATTGGATATTTGTGGAGGCAAGGGACAACCACATCCATTCGTTTCTTGAGTCCCTACTATGTTTTAGTTGCTGTCGTAAATGCTTTAGGTACAGCAGTGATAGACAAAATTCCTATCTTCCTAGAATTTCTAATCCAGTGAGAGAGATAGATGACAAGCTCCATAAAAGGTGTAACCACCTGCCAGCTTCCTGTTCCCTAGCTGTTCCACCCCTTCTCTTCCACTAGAACTGCTATGTCATACTCTGCAGCTTTCTGAAGCCTGAACTCTGACATGTGACCTCATGGCCCCAGCAGGTTGCTTTGTCCTTCACAGTCCCCCAGCCTTGGAATTTTGGCAGACAAAAATGTCTACATATTGTTACACAGGATTGTCTAAGTCCATGGAGCTAGACTGGCAAGAACTGGTAGGTGCCCAAGTCATCCAGCTGCCAACAAGAATTTAGGTTGGTGGATGGGACAATGGAATGAACATAGAAATTTGGAATCAGGCAGCTCTGGGTTCAAATTTCTACCTCTTGCTGATTGTACAATATTGAACATGTTCCTTCATCTTTCTAGGCCTTGATTTTTCTCATCTGCAAAATGGGGCCGTTAATAATTTTTCCTTAATGTGAGGGCAAAGATTAAATGTGATAACCAATAAAAGTTTCCAGCGCAGGATGGGTGCTCCAATATGACTAGTTTACTTTGGGTTCTAGAGAGATTCTCGGGGTAGATCAAGAAAAGGAATCAATCAGAACTCAGGACCAGACACAGGAACAGGCATATGGGCCAATAAGAGAGAAGGTAGGTTAGCACTTGCTCCACTTTAAGGGGCAACACAAATATTCATAGGTCACCGCTTTGACTCTCTGATTAGTAGTAGGGTAACGCCCTCCAATAACATGAACTAGGTGGGAGATGTAACTAGACACCTCCAGACCTTCCCCCAGACCTTGGGGCTAAGCTTGCAGTTCTCACTCCTGCCGCAATAAGATTGCAAGATGCGACTGAGGTAGAACTAAATGTACAAGGGGAAGTCATGAGTAAGCCCATGAGTGAGGGGCTGGCACAGACAGAGAGACGGGGCAAGAGGAGAAGACTGTAAATATTGCCAGGAGAGTAGAGGCTAGATGGTCCGCCTAACAAGGATCAAAGCCCCAAATATGCCTCAAGAGCAGAGGATGCCCAAGGTGGCTGGGGCTGGCAGAATTCTGGCATTTAGGGTAGGAGTGAGAACTGGTTCTTAGGGCATGGCCCACTGAGGTTGGGAAGCTGAGATTCTTAGACTCTCCAGTTTGGAAGAGCTCTGAAAGGTCATCTAGTCTGGGGGTTCCCAAAAATGGCCCCTGGCATAGCACTATAGGATAGGAAGCCCCCAGGTTTGAGCCAGGCCAAATACTTAAATACTTCTCAGGTGATTCTTGTGGCTTGGGGTAAGGACCAGAGATTCTCCATTTCTAACAAAGCTCCCAGCAGATGCCTGTGGCCAGTTCATGGACCTCATTTTGGGTAGCAGGGTCCTAGACTGACTCCCCAAGCAGATGCTTGCATCTTCTCTAGTATATCCCTGTCAAGAGGTCATTTGACCTATGTGTGACTATCTCCTGTGAAAGAAATCTCATTACTTCTGATGGGGTCCATTCAAACTTTATCCCTCCTAGTTAACCACATGTGTGTATGTGTGTGTGTGTGTGTGTTTCCTAAGTCCTGCTGTTGATATTTCTAGCCTATTCTGTCTTTTGGCAGCTCTGCCAGAAAATGCTTACTTATGTTTTTCTATCATTTATATTTTTAAAGGTTATTTAATTAACTATAGGTTTTAGTTAGAAAATATGGAAAATACAAACATATAGAGGGAAAAATCCTTAATAACCATAATACTACCAACTAGACAAACTTGCTAGTTTGTCTAAGGAAAGAGCATTTCCTTCTAGCTCTTTCTTATGTTTTAAAATCTGATTCCTGTGTCTTCCTCCCTTAGAGCCTCAGAGCACAAGGCTCAGCTCCATCCCGTTTCTCTCCAGCAGCTTCAGGCAATGGGCAGCAATTCTCCACTGGCTGATGCCCCAGTGCCTGCCTTTTCCACTGACCGTGCGGCCCCCACTCCTTGCAGGGGCAAAGTTTGGGCAGAGATGAGAGGGAGGACAACCCAGGCCCTCTGGATGAGACAGCACTGTTGGCACTCACTGAGCAGTGGGGCTGTTTTTCAAATCATCAGAACGGCTTTACAATGAGCCATTCTGTCTCTTTCACTTGATACTGCTTGTCACCAACAAGCAAACATTTTAAGGCATCTGTGACCACACAACAGAATGTTTTTCACTTGGAAAGTAGATTGGCTCACAACCAATCATGTCCTCACCCTCACTCAGCTGTATTAGTTTGTGATCAACTGAGCAGGGGCTCATGTGTTAGAACACCAGGGTTCAAATCCTGGCTTCCTCATTTGTTACTAACTGAAAAGTTGGACAAGTTACTTAACCCCCCTATGCCTCAATTTTCTCATCTTTAAATGAAGATGTTAATACCACGTACCCCACAGGGTTGTCATGTGGATTACATGTGTTAATCCACATAAAGTTTTTATTTTTACTATTTTTTTTAAGTAAACTCTACACCCAACATGGGACTCGAACTCATGACCCCAAGATCAAGAGTTGCATGTTCCACTGACTGAGCCGGCCAGGCGCCTCCACATAAGGTTTGTAGAACAGTGTCTGCCTCATGGAAGAACCCAGTAGATGATATCTAAAATACACACACACAAATAGCCACAAAGTCAAGTTTAATGGGTAAGATTTACTGAGATAAGGTGATAAGCTTGGTACTTATTTCCATATTTTAACCTTGGGAAAGACCTGGCTAAGAAAAGTTTCACAGAGTGCCTAGAGACAGCTGTGATAAGGAGTATGTTCTGCTTCGGAAGCCACAGCACAGACTCTGTCTGTGGTCCTGGGCCTGTGCAGAAGGGGCTGCACTCTAAGCTCTGAGCACAGCAGCTGGGACAGAACAGGTGCTCAGTAAATGTTGAGCAGTGAGAACTGCTGTTGCCACCTCCCTCACTTTTGCTAATTCTGCCTAGTGGGCCAACTTAGGAAGGGTCCAGATATAGGGGAAATCCTGGGAAATTGGTGATACTTTTGGGTTAGGCCAGGTTCTCCCTAGGACGGGATGTTGAAGATTCCCTGACACTGTCTCTGCATGCTGCCCAGACCTCTGGCTGAGCGTCAGATGCTCTAAGTCTTGAGAGCTGTGCTGAGTCCTCAGGGAGTCACTGGCTCCTCTCTGAGCAATTACTGCATTACTGCAATTATAGCTGGTTTTCTAGAGAGCCACTAAATGGCACCCTGATGACTAGAAAAAGATAATGTTCAACCCTATACACCTAACTTCCTATTAGAGAATTACTTAGACACTGGAGACAATCTGGCTCATTAATAAATAAGTTCATTTCTATGTTTCTTAATCCAGACCACCCCAGTAGCTTGCCCCATACTCTGATCCTTGAATTTATAACCCTTTCTCTTTTTTTCCTCTTTGTCCATCCCTTTATTTTTTTTAACAGCTTTATTGAGGTATAATTGATATACAGTAAACTGCATATAATTTATGCATACAATTTTATAACTCTGACATACACAGACATCTGTGAAACCATCCTCACAATCAAGGTAATGAACTTGTCATGTCCATCACCCCCTAAGTTTTCTTTAGGTCCCTTTGTAATCCCTCCCCCCTACTTCACATGGTCTCAGGCAGAATCCTGGGCAATCACTGATTTAGAACTTTGTATAAATAGAATCATGCAGTATATACTTAAACACATTTTTTTTTCTTGCACTGTCTAGGATCTCCAGTATTTTATTGAATAGGAGTGGTGAGAGCAGATATCCTTGTCTTGTTTTTGATCTTGGTGGGAAAGCATTCAGTCTTTCACCCTTAGCTGTGAATTTTTTTCGTAGATGCCCTTTAAAGGAAGCTTTTTTCTACCTCCTGTTTGTTAAGAATTTTTATCAGGAATAGATGTTGGATTTTGTTAAATACTTTTTCTGTGTCTATTGAGGTGACACAAAATAAGTTCATTAAAAAGACACATTGATGTTTGAATGCTAAACCAAACTTGCATTCCCGGGTAAACTGTACTTGATCGTGATATATTATTCTTTTTATCTGTTGTTGGATTAGATTTGCTACAATTATGTTTAGAATTTTTGCATGTATATTCATGAGGGGTGTGGGTTTGCAGTTTTCTTTTCTTGCAATGTCTTTGGTTTTAGTATCAAAATCATGTGCTGCCTCATAGAATGAATTGGCAAGAATTACCTCCTCTTCAGTTTTCTGGAAGAGTTTTTATAGACTTGGCATTATTTCTCCTTACATACTTGGAAGAATTTACCAGTCAAGCCATTTGGAAATGAAGTTACAAGGGGGCAGGATGGGGAAGGTTTTTAATTACCAAATCTATTTCTTCTTTTCTTTAATAAATATGGGTCTATGCAGGTTATGTGTTTTTCCTTGGCTAAAGGAATACCTTGTCTTTCAAGGAATTTGTCTGTCTTATCTAAGTTTCTTAGTTTATTGGCATAAAATTGTTTATAATATTCCCTTATTATTCTTTTAATATTTACAGAATCTATGATGATGCCTTCTCTTTCATTTCTGGTATTCATAATTGGTGCTCATTGATTATATTCTTTTAATCCTGATTAATGGGATTAGAGATTTATCAATTTTATTGTTCTTTTCTAAAAAAAATGGCTTATGATTTCAGTTATTTTTTTCCTATCATTTTTGGTTTTCTATTTTATTGATTTCTGCTCTGATCTTTATTATTTCCTTTCTTCTGTTTACTTTGAGATTTAACCAGTCTTCTTTTTCTAGTTTTTTTAAGGTAAAACTTGAGATCATTATTTTGAGATCTTTTCTCTTTTATAATTTTTAAATTTTTAAAAATTGAGATACAATTGACATAACCTTATGTTGGTTTCAGGTATACAACATAATGATTCAGTATTGGTATATACTGCAAAGTGATCACCACAACAAGTCTAGTTAACATCCATCACCTTATACTTCTCTTTTATAATATAGATGATTAATGGTGGTATAAATATCCCTGTAAATGGCATTGCACAAATTAAAATGTTTTCTTGTTTCCTTTCTCATTTGGTTCAAAAACCTTCCTAATTTCCCTTTTGATTTCTTCTTTGGTCCATAGGTTATTTAGAAGTGTCTTATTTAATTCCAAATATTTGGGTAACTTTCCAGAGATATTTCTGTCATTGCTTTCTAATATAATTACACTGTGGTCAAAGGAAATACTTTGTATTCCTTGAATCCTTTCTAACTTTATGGGGACTTATTATATAGCCCAGGATATGGTCTATATGTCCTGTGTGCACTTGAAAAGAATGTGTATCTTACTGTTCTACAAATATCAATCAGGTCAAGTTGGGTAATATACTGTTTTTCAAATATTTTGAATACTTGTTGTATTTTGTCCTCTTGTTCCATCAATTACTGAGAAAGAGTTATCACAATTTTATCTATTATAGGGGTACCTGAATGGCTCAGTCAGTTAAGCGTCCAACTCTTGATCTCAACCCAGGTCTTAATCTCAGGGTTGTGAGTTCAAGCCCTGCATTGGAGCCTACTTAAAAATAAAAAATAAAAAATAATTAAAAAAATATATCTACTCTGTGGATTTTTCTATTTCACCTTGAAGTTTTATAAGTTTCTGCTTTATATATTTGACACTGTTACTAGATTCACTAATGTTTAGGACTGTCAGGTGATCTCAAACTGACCCATTTATTATTACAAAATGATCTTTTTATTCCAGCTAGTATTTTGATGCTCTGAAATTAATGAATAGTAGTATAGTAGGTAGTAGTTACTCCAGCTTTTCTCTATTTAGTCTTATCTTGGTATGTCTTTTTCCATCCTTTTACATTTAATCTATGTGTGTTGTTATATATAAAATAAGTTTCTCATAGGCGACATTTATTTGGGTCTAACAATCTTTGCCTTTTAATTGGATATTTAGATCATTCACATTTAATGTGATTATTGATGTGTTAGGTTTATATATATCATCTTACTATTGGTTTTCAATTTTTCCCACCTCTTCTTTGTTCCCTTTTTCTCTTTTTCTGCCTTATTGTGGATTATTTAATTTTTTTATGGTTCCAATTTATCTCCTTAGTTGTATTATTAGCTGTAACTCTCTGTTTTGTTATTTTAGTGGTTGCCTTAGGGTTTATAGTATCCATCTTTAACTTGTCACAGTCTACTTTCCATTGGCATTATACCACTTCACATGTGTTACGAGAATCTCTCAGCAGCTCACTTTCATTTCTTCCTTTCTGGTCTCTGTTGTATGGTTTTCACACATTTTACTTCTCATGTTATAAGCTACACACTACTTTGTAATTATTTTTGCTTAAACAGTCAATTACTCTTTTAAAGGGATTTAAATAATAAAG